>NW_019174092.1:0-52007 GCF_001642475.1 Fonsecaea monophora
CCCTCCTTCGCGGTATTCCTCTTCTCTCTTCTCTCACCACAGGGTGGGACTTGGTGAAAGGAACAATGGCAGAGCAAGTCTTGTGAACGATTCTTCAGTTCTGAACTGCTGCAGCCAGACAAAGTGGGTATCTTTGGAAGACCCGCCAGTCGAGTGTTCATTCACAGTGATAGGTGAACACCGGCAAAACATCCTGGATTGGGGGGAAAGGCTAAAAAGGGACCCTGATGCCCTATGCTGATCCCGAGCAGAACACCACAGCGTAGGGTGCGTATGTAGAGCGCGCGAAGGTGTCGGCCACTGCCACCCGAAAGGCTGCCGGTGACTAGACCACCTATCATGCAAAGGTCACTTGGGATCTCCCTCCGCGTAGGAGAGTTCCGATACATCCAAGGCTAGCAGTAGCCGCGCTGATTCCAGCTCCAATAGCGTATATTAAAGTTATTGCCGTTGAAAAGCTCGTAGTGGAACCTTAGACCTGGCCGATCTATCCTCCTCATCGAGCGTACGGATTCGGTCGGGTCTTGCCTTCTGGGGAGCCCCGAGTGAACTCTCAGAGTGTGAATTAAGTCTTCCTTGGTTGATACCCTCATGACCGATAGATAACCCAATGCCATCGCCGATAGCCCTGATGGTGGTGTCTGTAACTTTGCTGGTGTCAGGGTGCAATCTCAGGCTCGTACGGGTTTGAGTCTCCTTTGGCCATGCCATGGCCGATACTTGATACTCTGACGGATAGCCCATGGCTGATATCTCATGGCCAACACTTGATGCTTGATAGAGAGCCCCGTGCGGATCGCGCTCTCATCAAAGATGTTGGTCATGGAATTCTTCTCTTGCTCGTGACAGTCAGACACATCGCAGAGATTGTGACCTTTTTCTTTGAGCCTTCTATCCTAACGTACACAACCCAACGGTCCTGCTCAGAGCGAAAGGGTATCTCACAATGGAGCCGGAGTAGCCGTTGGGGTAGACAATGATTCTCCATCCGTGTGTCTCGAAAATGAGGGTAGTCACTCTTCTCCTGGTTGCTGTCAGGCGATGGGATGAATTTGATCAGTGAGCACGGTCTTCGCATCCGACGTGTTGTACAAGGCCCATACTTGATTGCGGAGACCATCGTAGCCGCCTTTGACTTGGAAGTATACTCCCATACAAGTAATTGCCCGGTTTTAGAGGAGCCAAAGGCCAACCATTGCGATCCTGGTGGATTGACAAGGGGTGCTCGCGCCGCCTCAGCCAGCTTTAGCTTGCGAATGGCATAGCCTCTAGGTTGAGCTTGCATTGCTTCTTTCCTCATCTCTCTCGACTATGTCCTTGTTGCCCTCAATCTTCGCCTGATCCCTTATACCATTGCTCTACTACGCGCAATGCCTTGATCTCATGCTCTGCGGCTTTTCGAGTTTGTGCAATGCTCGCTTGACTAAGACGAGATTGGATACCAGTATCATAGATGTGACGAATGCTAACTCTACTTCCAGCTCCAGCTTAAGAGAGCTCCTAATGGCAGGACTTAATTCCTGGAGGCTAAGCGGACAGGACTATTCGCAGAACAGTGCGCCGTCGGTTGCATCGGGCGTCTCAGGGCTGATCAGATAGCCCGTGGCCCGATGGCTGATACCTGATGGCTTACAATGGATAGCCCATGGCCGATACTTGATACCTGACAGCCCATAGCCCAAGACCCATTACTCGCTGGTGCTGTGATGCTGCTGTAATGCATTGAGCTCGCTCTGCAGCCCAGCAAACCTTTCCTGAAGTGCTTCCTTCTCTTTCTTTTCGACTGCAAGGCTTTCTATAAGGAACTCGACTTTCCTGTTGATACCGGCAACGATCTCTTCGGGCTTCAACGCTTTCATCGACATAGCTGGACTAGCGGAGGTGAGAGTGAGGGCGGCGGCGGGAGTCTACGACTCCTCGGCGGTAGAGGCGTTGAGGGAGGAGGGACGCCTCTGGGATGGAAAAATAGCAGCGGCCTGTGTCACTGCTGGTAGTAAGAGTAAAGTAGGTGTTGATTTCTTGAAGCGTGTAGTACACTAGTGAAGCGTAGTGGTCGTAGATAGGCGAAGGGAGTATCGTATTTGTGTTCTTCGTGGGTGCAAGGTCCAGCTTCTTATGGCGGGAAGTCTTGCCCGCGAAACAAAAGGCGTCCATTTGGATCCCTGGAAACAAGGCATCTACTGTGATGCTGCTGTGTTGGTGGTGTTGGTGGTTGTCTGCAAGCCTTGATTCCTTGCAATGCAGACATTGTGCTTGTTCCTCAACCCAGCGAACTACCTAGAGATCCATTGAACTGCTCCAGGTGGAAAAAGGACCTTCTCTCGCTCGTCATTAGCATCGACACGGCGTTGTTGGTGCTTGGGGCCTCGTAATCTCTTCCTGGGTTTGCGGAAATGGCCGAGGAGTGGCACATGTCCTGCAACACGCTCAACGGCGGACCTGGGAACGACGGGGGGGCGAAGGGGGATCGGTCCAGCGGAGTCGGGACTCGGGGTTAGGGAACAGACATGATTCGACCATCGCCGACGTTTTTGTTGCATGCATAGGCTACCTGATCAGCCATGGGCTATTAGAGCCTGGCCGTAGGTGGGAGGAAGAGTAGGATTGCAACCTGTAAACAACGCAAAGAGGCCTCCTCAGTAGGTCCGCCACAAGAAGAGAGAATGATGGTCACATGATGTATATCTCAGTCAAGGACTTGCCAAGGGGCGCTAATGCAAGAGGAGGTGCACGGACCACAAGATATCGTGAGTGACAGTTGTGGCCCGTACACCAGCTTCGTGCATTAGCGCCCCTTGCACCACGATCACTTTGTGGTCCGTGCACCTCCTCTTGCATTAGCGCTCCTTGCTTCGCCAATGGCATCTCGTGCTTCCTCACCCTGACCGAAAGGACGGTCGTCGACCGGTCATCCCAGGGTACTTCTCGCGAGATGCGATGGGGATCGCCGAGACCCGATAGTCCGCTGGCGAATACCTCGTCCTCAATCGCTCACGGCGTATTACTCGCTGCTGGTGGCGTTGTAGTATTGTGCTGCGGAGTCATGGTGAACCGAAACCAGTGGCTTGTATTGAGTCGCCCGTTTGACCACCTGGCGAAGCTGCCGGACTTTCCGTGGGCGGGAAAGGTCACAGAACGTCCGCTCTAGGTGCCATCAAGAAACACCCATGATCAAGAAACAACCAAACAATTCGCCAATGATGATGACGCGGATCGCATCGGACTGTTGGTAATTTATTCGCGGCCGTACTGAGAAGGCTCTTTGACACTAGAATGATGTTAATTCTGCGACGGATAGATCTTCGGAAGAAAGGCCTTCAAAGCGAGGACAGGCTCTGCAGTTTAGTTAGTGATGCACTCTCTGAACCTAGCTGGAGAGATATATATGAATATCAAAGACAAGGAACTATGTCCACCCTAAATTCTCTCAAGTGCATCCCTGAGCTGACGCGGTTCTCGGTGATAATGGCTCGATTATTAGCGAAGAAGGCTGCGTGTGTAACGCGAGGAAGACGGTGCCAAGGAAGAGAGAAGGCGTAGACGCCACGAAGAAACGGAAAGGCGAAGATCGGAGGCTGAAGGAGCATACGCCGCCATGAAGAGGAGGAGCAAACACTTACAGAAAGCACCGGAGTCACATTGGTCGGCCTTCAAGAGCCACCAGGCATGCTCCTATCATCCTTTACCGCACCATGACCGATAATCACAGAGGATGGGACTCGTGGGAGGCAGAGGGCGGGCGTGTGTGTTGAGACGGGGGGGCGTCGACAGGCATGACTTTTGCCGAAGATGAAGTGTTTACGGCCGGTCAGCCCATCGGCATGATCCTCGCAAACACTGCCCAACAAGCCGCTGTTGGTGCGCGGGCTGTGCTGATCCAGTATGAGGAAACGGAGTACCCGTACACACCATTGCTGTGCCGCGACCGGGATCACGAGATGAGGAGTTGTGCCTTCAAGGTCTTCAGAACGACATGTCTGAAAGGATGTGGTTGATCTGAGAAAGGTCCGCAGGGAGCTATAAGCCTAGTATAGAGGTTTGGCAAGAGTCTTGTGCGTATTTCAATTGCAGGGACCTCCGGTAGTGTATTGCCTTCGCCATGGCAGCGACCTCCTGTTGCGGCCAAAGGCAGTACAGAAATTTCGCCTCGGGGAAGAGCACTAGCAGGATTGATATCACTCAGATCCTATCCGGTAGTTCCATTCCTCGTTGCAGAAGTGACGATGTCTGCCAAAGTTCCAAATCCATTCGTGGCTTTGTATGCATCCTGGTAGAGACTGTTCATTCCCGGTCGGCGATCGGCAAGGTACTTTGGTTGTGGCATCCTCTCGGCCACGGCAACAGGCAGCTGAACCCATTTCTTGACTTGAAAATATCGTCCGTTGGAGCCAGAGATAGCTTTGCGGCGTTTGGGATCTGATGCTCGACCTCGGACGTCCATGAGATCGTCATTCATTGTCTTGGTCATTCTTGTCTTCACATCTCCAAAGCGACAGCTCCTTGTTTTTCGATTACTCTCTCGGTACCGAGTACTTGGCTTGGACATATCGATAGGGCATTGGATTGTGAAGTGCCGATATCATGGCAAACCTCCGAGATCAATCAATGACTGACAAGTCTTGGATTTCAAAAGTATGATCTGCTTTTCTCTGATGGAAGGCAATCTGCGACAGTTTCTTGAAGGCTTTGCGTTCTTGAGGAGCCATCGAGTCGGAATCCTTGCGGACCTCGATTTTATCGCAAGTAGAAGAAAAAGAAAAACAGACACTGCCGCTCCTGCCCCTTCTGTTGCTTCCGCTATCGCTTCTTCCTCATGAAGAGGCAGCAAAGAGCACAGTGATTCGGATCCCAATGATGATGGTTGGAAGGAGATCTATCCCGAACGGTTATCAAGAGGGTCAATGAAACGGTGGTTATCCCAAAGTCGGAGTATGAACTGGAAGACCTGCAGCTCGTCACCGTGTTTAGACTTTCTGGAGCTCGTCGACGAGAATTTCATGCGACGCCTTTGTCGATCACGTTCCTTGAAGAAGTTGTTGTCGTAAGGCTTGCTCATCCTTTTATCTTCTTGATTCCATGGTGCAAGTCTGACCCTGACGAGACGTAAAGGGACAAGCAGACAAGACACAACAGTAACCCAAAAGTTTGCTCCAAAACCGAGGCAAGTCATTCCCGCTGCTACTGATACCCATTTTCCGTTCACCGCAATGAGGCGAGGGCCGGATCTCAATCCGCCTACGTCACCATCTTCCTCATCGGCGTGGACAGATGCATCAGGTAGCCGCCGCTGGCGTCGTCTTCCTCGTCGTTGAATTTGTCGCTGAAGCCTTTGAAGACGGAGCATTCAAGTCCGTTTTGCTGAACCCGTCTGGTGAATCTCAAGTTCCGTTTGGATTCAAGCTCTTTCTTTGCGTTTCCGGTCGCCACATTCACTGGAATTTTCATCATCCAAGTCATAGAGGTAAAAGATCTAAATAGGGATTGTAATGGAGATTTTCCCCCCCTTGTCACTCGATCCCATGAGTATCCTGCCAGGACGCGCAGACAGAGTATGATCGGGATTCATGTCTGTCTGATACTCGAAAAACGACTGGATCAAGTGATTTCTACACATTCTACGCAGGACGTGACGCCGCCGACGAGGAAGAGGATTGACCCATCATTGACTGGGGAGCAGGAGGTCCTTGCGTGCGTGTTAATGGACGCTTGACTAACCTCGGCGCCGTTGAGGCACCTCAATTTTCGATTGTTGGATCGAGACAGCCTTCTCGAAGGCTTTCCCGGCTTCCAGATCTGTATAGAGGACATGAGGAGAGGACGGAGAGAATGTCTTTGCTGCCTTGCTTATTCTGCTTCTGTACCCGGAAGGCATTTGCGGCTTGTGTATGAGATCGGCAGCCGCGGGGTCAGTTAGATGGCAATTCGAAAGCTCCTTCTCCTCCGCGTTAAGGGATTGAATCGTGTATGCAAGCGAAAGGAGAGAGGGAGAAGATTCCTTTCCGGAATATGTGCGTGTGCGCCCCGATCCGGTAGTGGTGAGGTCGGGTCACAGAATTGAAAAAGGGCGCTGAGCAAACCTCACGTCTCAATTTGGGTCAGAGGGCAGAGAGAGGATAGAGGCTCGACGATGCTGCTCTCGAAAGAAGGGAGGTTCACCGCGATGGCCTCGCCGTCACTCCTCGTCGACCGATTCCTCATTGCCATCTCCCAGATGCTCTGCGGAGGCAACTCGGATGTGTTCGATTTGTGATACTACAAATATCCATTGTAACAGTCTTTGTAACAGTCTTTGTAACAGTCTTTGTAACAGTCTTTGTAACAGTCTTTCAGCTTCGAGAAATTATGGTCGGTGCCAGGAAAGACACTCGAGAGTAGTAAACTAGAACGCTTAGTTAGTACCTCCTTCGATATCGAATCGTTGTCTGCTCATCACCTACTCTAGAACCATTTGAAAGACCGAACCCCCAGAGACGAGGCATTGGGACCCGCGGACAATTAGCGCATATCCAGGCAAATACGTGTCGGCCTGGTGTGGAATTCGGTGAGATTGTGAAAGACAAAGCAACCGCCGCCGATCTCTTGAGGAGGTAGGGGTAGAGACTGGGATACGGTCCCTTGGTTGTCCAAGGCAGAGGCACCAAGCCCGTCTGGGATAGGGAAGGTGGTGGTCGTGGGCATGGTGACTGCTGTCATGGTCGGAACAAGAAGGGTGGGAAAGGCTGAGGGTCGGGTATAGTGGAGGTGGCGAGGGGACGGAGTTGGGTCAGGGTGTGTCTAAGCACATGAAGAGAGTTGCAACGACGCCCGTCGCGGACTCTAACCACGAGCTTTGGACCGAGGCCATCTGGGTCTTGATTCAACGGCCATGAGGCTCTGGTATAAGAAGTCAGATCAGTCTTGACAACGAGGATGGCTTCACTAGCCGACTTGTCGGCCTCCGCTGACTGGCTGCAGAGGAATGGCTGGTTGACATCCTCTTCCTCGGCGGAGGCGGTAACTTTGTGTCGTTCCGTCGGCCGTCATTGGAGACGAACCATGTTTGAGATGAGACCGATTATTGACTCTGCTTATGTTGAACCAGATGGGCCGTCTGCATGGACAAACGGAGCAGCTGTTACGAACAGGCCTTTGAGGCGGCCACCCCAGACCAAGAGGAAGGAAGGACAGCCGGGACGGTGACATAAGAGAGCTCACGTGTGGTGATCTGCTGTGCTCGGTCCTGCTCTGGATACAATAGAGCACAAGAGAGCGACACCAAAGTCTTTTCTCTATATAGTCATCCTTCGTAGTTAACTTCGTTTAAAGATAATCGACTTCCTTCGGTTATACGCTTTACGTATAGTCCCGTACACTATACTCTTGGTCTCGTCTCTGCTATACAGCTCCACTACTCTATTACCAAGTGAACCACCTCGGGTTCGCTGCTGGCACCTCACATGTAAAGCGACTCGTAACAGCAGCATCTATTCGAACCGCGCGGACAATGACTTGCGCAACTTCCGGTACAGAGGATGTAATCAGACGAGCCAACGCATAGAGACGACGGATTGCAATGTCTCAAAATCTTAACGAAGAGGTCCATGTCGAAAGAGGTCCGACTCGTGTTTCTTTCAGGTGGCCGCGAACCTGGACCCAGTCGAGTCGGTGGCAATTGTCCGGTTTTGCCATGCGCCAGACTCGGCGAGACTCGAGTAACTGGGAACTTGTCTTCTCCCGTGTAGGATACCTACGGGACTCCCTCGTTTGGATCTGACGGTTTTCAATCACGGGGACTGGAGGACAACCACCCAGATATTCCCGTCCTCTGTCTCCTGGTTTTCATGTCGGGAAGCTCACTTTCTTCCATCAAGCGTGAATAGTGCTCTGGTCATGGAAGCTCAACCAGTGATCCTCGGATTTGGGGATGCAAGAACTGTATCAAATCGAAACGCGAAGACGTAGTCGCGTATGTTAACCCGGTGCCCCGTGCGCGGCTGAGCGAGCGAGCGAGGGAGGGACGGGGATTTTTGGTCGAACAACTTCCCGAAGAGACTCAGATTCTGGCAACATAGTTTTGGGGATATGGAGGTGAGTCGCGTTGATATTTCCTTGTTCAGAAGAACGATGGCCACCTCGTCGTCGACGCAGGGAAGGGGGTGAAAGACCCCGCCCACCAACCCGAGCGAAGGGCGCGAGGGCACGATGCATGCTTTCCGTAGCAGATATCGACAATCTCGACGATTCTCAGCCTCTGGCCAGCGTGGATGGCAAGCATGTAATCACAAGGCCAATGCTCGTGGTCTGAGAGGTTTTCAGGCGCAGGTTGCGTATCACTCTCCCAAACCCCGCCCTTACCCGGTGCGATGTCTCTGGGGCTTCTCAGATAGGACTTTCAGCTTTGACAGCTGCGTTTCGAGTCGTGCGTGGCCCGGATTTCGGGGAGTTGTCAGTGGTCTTGAGATGACCATTCGCAAACAGCGCAACAACGGCAGGTCAACGCGCGTCTCACAGCTCTTCGTCTCCCTCATTGGCGCAGCGTGCTCTTCACATAGACTGCCCGCATTGGTGACCTTTCATCTAACCCGCATCCATGTTGGAAAGGGGCGCAGGTCGCCAACGCGGAAGCGGCATCGACGTCCTCGTCGTCGTACGAGGGGATATACCGAATATGTAGGATGTTATCTTCTTACATGGCTTCACAGCGCTTTTCTTTTGCTTCTGCTGGTGATGGGGCCGAAGATGGAGTATTGAGGCTCTTGGGAAGCTCCCCCTCGCCTTCTAGAAGACAACGGTTGCTTTGCTTTTCGCTTTCCCTCGTCCTCCTTCCCCCAGAAGATCGCGAGTCATCGTGGTATATAGCTCTGAGCAGCATTGATTGTTGTTTGCACCCGTAGGACAAGATGCTACTGCTGCACAGCTCTCAAACCTCTTGCCGACAAGACTTCCAGCCAACAGGGAAAAAGGCCTGCGTCCGGTAAAGATGGCGGAGCTGACAGCCAAGAGGGGAGGCGATTTGTCATTTCGTCAAAGTAGGAGACTATGTACGCCCTGGAAAAGGGCCGGCGCCAGCGGGGAATGGAACATCGGCATGTTGCAGCGGTCAATATCGGCCACTGTCTTCGCTCTTGTGGGGGGAAGTCCCATCCCGTCCCCGTGAGATGGATGAGGGCCGACTGAAGTCCATATGTGCATCGCTAGCCTGGCCGCCAAATGCTCGATATGATTGTGGCGACGAATCGGAAACTTTTCTAGCGCATGCACAGCGTTTCCGCCTGCGCCTCGCCGCGTCACAGCCCATCATGATGCACATCCCAGGTGCCCAAATATCGCCTCTTCCTGCGTTTTGCTCTCGAGGTTCTTGTCGACATACGGTTCCTCGGCGGCCTTTGGAGAGAGACTGGTCAGAAATTGATGGTAGATATTGCCCTGGTCAGAAAATTCGAGGAAACCGATTCACAAAGTCGACCAAAGCAACGTGAGACCCGGTTTTCAATTATGGAACATCAGCATGCATTGCTACTCGCCATCTGCTCGGGGGGTTTACTGCGTTAAAATTGGGACGCGTCGCGGCACCGCGCGGGCTCGTATCTGGAAAGTATTTTCTCGTCCAGACCACAGTCTCTGACCAAGTGATGGCGCCATTTTTCTACCTTGGAGGTCGTCAGACTCAGCGGGCGGAACGAGACGAGTCGGTCACTCAAGATGGGAAGACCGCTCCAGTCAGGGGTGTGGCGTTTTTCTGGACGTGGGACAATGAGAGTCGGCGAGTGCAGGGACAAGAAGCGCAGGCTAACGCGGCTGCTGCCGCTCGTCGAGGAAAAGGCGGAGGTGGACGAGGAGGACGTGGACGAGGGAGACATCGTTGGGGGGGACGTGTTAGAGGGAGCCGTAGTCAAGGGGGACATTGTCGAGGGGGACATCGTCGAGGGGACATCGTCGAGGGAGACATCATCGAGGGAGACATCATCGAGGGAGACACAGGGCCATGAGCATACCGTGAGTCGACCGTGAGTCCATGAAGCTATGGTCCGCAGCCGCGCATGCATACATAGCTCGTCAGCTCGTCAGCTCCAGCACTCGTTAGACACATGCTCGAACCGAGAGCATACCGACAGATACACGTACCGAGTCCACACCTCGCGTGTCTGTGTCTTTGTGTCTGTCTAGCGTATCTGCCAACCATGGCTCGTTCTTGCGCGCGGGCCCGCGGAAACCCCCGGCGGGTGATTCCCTCTCTGCGTCGATTTCCTCTCTGCGTCGATTTCCTCTCTGCGTCGATTTCCTCTCTGCGTCTGGTCTGGTCTGGGCTGGTCTGGTCTTGGGGGAGAAAATCGCCAAATCTCAAGTTGATCTCGACGACCGGTCTGAATAAGTTGAGGTTAGCATGCGCTCCCTTGGCACATATCTGCATGGTCCTTACCCAGTGATATCGACCTTTTCGGCTCCCAGCAGGTAGTCGCCTCTGCAGCCCTCGCCGTGACGAGGCCATTATGCTGTCCAGTTATTCAGCCTGTCCCTGGGCATTGGTAGGAAACAAACTCAGCTTTTGAGACGGGCTGTGAGCAACGAAGCCCAACCACAGAAGGGTCGCCGTAAGAACAACACAGAGCAAGCGTAGATATGGGGCTAGCGCTCTCCGTTCCATTTTCGTCTTACCTTGGATTGCGGATATCTGTGCAATTTACGACGGGAATTTGAGCCGGGCGGACGGGGAGTGATAACACGCTCTCGCCGATACATCGGCGCCCTTTTTCACTCAGTGCCACGTAGGACCACCCCATTGACTACCTCATCCGCCCATTTTTACCAACTTGCATTCCGGTGATGCTCTGCCGGTTTCACCTTCTGACCTATATCTTCTACCTTGGATTCATTTCGCTGGAAGAGACATTCGCATCGGGAGGATCTGAATTTGGCGATCCTTGGATCATCAAGCACTCTGCGCACCCTTGTAATCCGAAATATACGATTCTGATGTATTCATTCTGGCGGTATCCGGACGCCTTGACAAACCTGGAGCATCCCAGCCGCCAGAATCATTGAGATAAGGCGACTTCAGTGGCCGGGTGCCTGAAATATGTGCCTGGGGATCGCGTTTCCCAAGGCGCTATATCGTCATCGTCAGGAAGCTGGGTGTGTCCCGAGGAGCCATGTAATGAAGCGCCCGAGATTGCGAGAGCTGCTGACGGCTTGTAGTATTCATGGGACCTCCGGTGGTTCCAAAGATGGCCATGGCTTTCGGGGAGCATTGACTGCGGAGGCCTGGTGTCCCATGGCGCCACATCAGTGTTCGTACGGGCCATGGCGGGAAATAGGAAAGCAAGGACACGAGAGTTGAAGGGAATTTCTCGGTACACGTCAATCTTGGAGAGGTACTGGCGAAAGGAGGGGAGGGACGTTGATGGAATTCTGGCTGCAGAGGCGTCGTCCACCACCACGAAACGAAGATGATCTGAAAACAGTCAATTAGATGGCTACCATTACCCAGTAGAGCGTCCGGAATAGCATGAATAGCCTGATTTTTGTGCCCATCATACGGACTGGTAATCGGCTTGGAATAGACCATCCAGCTCGTTCTTGAACTTGAACCCATACGAGCAAGTCTGAATGACTGCCATCCTTGACATTACCCTTGACATTCTACGTCAATTTGGGGTTGCTGGAAGGGTATAATTCGCCGCCTGGGTCATAGGCTCGTCCGATGGAGCGTTCGCGGGCTGAAGTGTTGCCCCGTTTATGGCGTTCCCGCCCTCTGACCATTGAAAGCCTCGAGGGTGATACATCGTAGCGCCTGGGACCCCTTTCCCGCGAGAGACTGACAGGCTGGACAGGCTGATCGAGGCGATCGGCAGGGGCAAGGTCGTCGGTATCAAAAAGGAAGTTTGACATCGCATACGGCCGTGGTCCGAGATATTGCAAATCACGGCCTGAAGCAAGAGGATTGCGGCTCCTGCGCAGGAGTTGCCCGACTCATCATCAAGTCTGGGGGTCGTCGTTTTCGCCACAAGCATGCCGACAATGAGCACAGCCAGGACGTAAAAATGTCGAAACGCGAATAAAGACCCCCGCTGACAGGAATTCAGCTGGCACTCGTGTCTGGTAGTTGTCACGTGCGAGTTATCCTTGGCGGTTCGTGGCAAAAGTAGAGTAAAGTGAAATTTTCTGCCTCCCCTCTTGAATTTTCTAAATTCTCCCTTTTGTCTCACTCTCTCTCTTTATCTATCATCTTCTTAACTCTGTACTCTCTTCATCATCTTCCAACCACTAGTAAGTCATTCTTGCTCTCCTTCCTGTGATAGTTAATGTAACAAGCTCGTCAGATAACGCCTGGTAGTAGTCCTACTGGCCCGTTGTCACAAAAGTCGCCCACGCAACGGTAACAACAGAAATCATGCGCCCAGGCAGGAAATCTACGCGGCCCCGATTCAAAATACCATCTAAAAATGGTAAACACCGTCAAGGCGGAGGAGGTCTTGCTGATGCAGTCATGCATCGAGCGAAGACAGCGCGAAAGACGCCAGTTAAGCGGAAGAAGAGGCCCTATCGTTTCAAGGCAGGAAGTATGTCCAGGTGCTGTTACATCACACTTATCACATTGCCACTGACTATAATCATAGCCCGGGCCCTTCGAGAAATCAGGACATATCAACGAGAGTCGTTCTTGCTCATTCCAAGGCTTCCTTTTCAACGCCTAGTCAGGAAGATATGCGAGGTATCGGGGCGGTATATGCGATTCCAGGCCTCGGCGCTTGAGGCGTTGCAAGAAGCCTCCGAGGCATTCCTCTGCGGGCTCTTCGAAGGTACATCTCCTTGATGGTTACCTTATTTGTTACAATACTGATGTGTTATCTAAGATACAAATCTCTGCGCCATCCACGCTAAACGTGTCACTATCCAGTCCAAGGACATGCAGCTGGCTCTTCGAATTCGATATGGCCAGGCTGACAAGGAGTTCTTGTCCTCCAGATTTTTCATCAAATGAGAGGATGAAGAGAGAGTCCAAGGCCATCAGGCATGATGATGCTACTTACAGAACTGAGGAGCAGTATGATGGTCCCTGAACTAGGTAGTAATTAACGCCTTCGTGTGAATCACACAATCATCTTAATACTGTTACTGAGCTGGGGCGAGGCTCTCAGCCAGAGGCATCAACTCGTACGGCGGTGGGCATGATGTTAGGGGTAACGACTATCGTACAGTAACAATAAAACAGCAGCGAAGATCCTGATTAGATAGATTCCATTGCTTGCTTGATTGTCCGTCCAGTTATCTCTGTGTGTTGTGAAGGATCCTGTGAAGGATCAAAGAAAAAGAAAGGCACTCTCAGACCCAGTGTCTGAGATCCAGTCAATCAGGAGGTAGGAGTGTCATCCTGTGCATTATACAGGCAGATTCCACCAATCACGTTCCAGCCTGTAGACTCTCCCATTACAAGGGCTGTTACAAGGGCTGTTACAAGGGCTGTTACAACGACTGTTACAACGAGTATTACATGGGTTGTTACAACGACTGTTACAATGCTTGTTACAATGATTGTTACATTGGCTGCGCAGGCCGGTCGCCTGCTCTTGATCATTTCTTGTCTGGGGGGATTGGGGCTCGGCTGCTTCTTGCTTGGATTTTAGAAGGTGGAAACTAATGGGCCTGGGTCTTTCCGGCGTGCATTCTGGCTACGATTGGCATGCAACTCGACGATCGCAACCCCTAGCACGTAAAGGCTCCTCAACCAGGCGAGCCAAGCTGCAAGTGATCAGAACTGGGACGGCCCAAATGACCCGGGGAAAGCCATCAACTGGACGAAGAGGAAGAAATGGTCCAACGTGGCCATCGTATCTTCCGTCACCTTCCTGACACCTCTGGCCTCCTCGATGGTCGCTTCCCGAGACAAACATGTTTCAGGTAATGGCCGCCGAACGAGAAGCACAGCTCATTGCAGACAAACAAAGAGATTGCTGTGACGCATATGCACATTTCCCTCCTCCTCCGCTTACAGTGCGTACCACTACCGTGGACTACGCATCAATGACCAACATATCTCTACAGATCCATCGAAGTGAACCAAGATCCCAACCTTTTCCAACGACGTTTAAAGGTAGACAATTTTGTTGGTCTATTTGATCTATCTGATGTCCCATGAGCTCTGGGTTCTGAGGCCTTTCTTCCTGTAACACATGCCTATGGGTTCGACGGTTGGTTGGGATGAGACGGCTGGGTTGGTGGGTTGCCATTCTGGTATGGAGGCATGTCGTTCTGGCGCAGCATGTTCAAGCCTGCGGCTGCATCCAGGACAGTATTACCAGAACTGGTAGCACCAGGTGGCACTGCATCGGAAAAATAATGCGGAGGACGATCCCATGCCCAATTTCGACGAACAAGCGTGAAAATAGGGGTGAAGACGGCACTGTCGATCAACAGTTCGCTTGCAAAAATTCGCGCATTGTATGTCTTCTCGGACCGTGAGACAGGAACTGTCGATGGTCTTCCGGATTGGAGGATCATTCAGGGCACTCGCGAGTAGGGAGAGCGCTCGAAAACCGGCCGGACACCATCTTCACGTCTGGTCGGGGACAGTCCTCGAAAACCTACACCAGGGATTGACCCTCCTGTAGCCCTCACCCCTCCTCCGCTCCAATCCCGTACACTTAGCCGCGCCGACTCGATGTCTCCAAGGACTAAGCGAGTTACAGCCTCCGCCTTGGACTTCACTCGACCACTCCTACCTCCACCAACAAGCGATAAACCCTCCACGCCTAACTCGACTATGAATACCACTGCACTCTCTAGGAGCGGAACATTATCGTGGCAATAGCGACCTTCGTCTAGGGGAGTGGGTTCAAGATCACGGCCGCTCACTATCGTCTCGCGGTGGCAATGGAGGAAACTCCCGCGTGAAGAGGCAGTCTGAACAGCCTGCAGAACGAACAACAACAGGGACCACTCCAACATCGCCGCAACACCTCCCTTTTGACTCGGCCGGCCTCCCTTTCACTCCTCTTGCTCCATCCCTGTCTATCCCCAAACCAGATCAACGTTCCTGCCAAGAGAAAATGAGCTTCACTGTCCAAGAAGATTGTGTTTATCGCCTCCTTTGAGGAGGATGAGAACCTCGGCCATGAGAATGATGATGACAATGTCCCGCCCAAGGCATGTGCCGCCAGGGAAACAGAACAAGCAGAAGCAGATTCGCGAGGTCTCTGACGTCGGAAATATCTTCTAGCGAGAGAACACACTTCTCGATGGCGGCGCGTTTGCCATGGTCGAGGATGTCGGCCGTCAACTCGCGCCACTTGTGCACAACGTCGTCGTTGCTGAGTTGTATGTCAAACTAATCTCCGATTCATCTTCGACCTCGACGCCGTTTCCACGGTTCTCATCTCGCCTACCTCGCCAGCGATGTCGTTCTCTCCGTCCAGCCTTCTCTGAGCACTGATTCCGAGTTTTCATATCATTTCTCCCGGTTTATCGCCAACGGCTCGAAGAACTTCGTCTCCAAGTCCCTCCCCGAGATCGTTTCTGTGCGCCAAAAATGCAGATCCGCTGCAAAATCTGGTTTCTGTCGCTTAATCGGTCGTCAATGTAATTTCCATTTTTCCTTTTCTCTTTCAAGCCATGTCCCTCTCCCCCTTTTGGGCAATTTCGGCGGGGACGTTGCCTGATCCTGTCGACTTCAGCCGAGTTTTCTCTTTCGCCATCACCTCCCAAATGGAGTTTCGATCAGGCGAGAGAGATTCCGTAAAAAACGATAGCTTCTCAATACTAGGTTCTCCAAACAGCTGCTGAACCCAATATCGTCAGAGATTTCGGGAACTTCGACTATTCAACACGGTGACCCGACTTGTTGCGACGGTCGGGCTGGGCATCCAAACGAGCATTTGCATGGGTTCGAGTAAAATCGCGGCGAGTGAATCCTTGGACAGAGATTTGATGAGCGATTCAGTGCCTTGGACGTCGTTGTATGTGGCGCCGATGAAGCATGATAAGCCCTTTCTTGAGAAAGCAAAGCCGAGGACTTTGGCACTGGGGCACAGCTTCGGAGCTGACTCTCCTTGAATTGAGCAGGATTGACTTCGGGCCGTCGAGGAGCCAGAAGCGCAAGGCTAGCGGTCCGGTGGCCGCTTTACGCAGAAGCCGACGCCTCCGGAAAAAAGAGCAGTGTGAGATCAACGGATCCAAGACCATTCTCTCAGTAGGTCACTGAACCAAAAGAGATCCAAGTATCGAGAGTCGCCCAGTTCGCGACATCGGCAGTGTTTGTCATTCCAGAGTAACGCGTGCGGTGTGTTTGAACTTCAGCCAAGGGTTTGACATCTCTGTGCTCAACAAGATATTGCCGAACCGTAGTGGCTTCTTTGGAACCATTTGTAAACGGCGCAGCCCGGTCCACGTACGAGTTTCAGATATTGAAATCGTGTTTCAGCGTAGAGACGGCCAGAGCAAAACTGGGCTCGAAGTGCCTTGATCGAAACAATCGCCACGAGACCGGTCGCACTGGTTCCGAGAAAGTCCTCGCCATGATTCAAGTCTCTGAGATTGTCCAATCCAGAGCATACTGTTTCTTTGAGACCATCTGGTATCCCATAACCCCCACCCGACCTGCCCGCCAAACGCTGCTATTTTACGAAATACCTGTGCCATTCCTGACATGATTTGTGTTCTCAGCCCAGGATTGAGAGAGTGGACCGCGTCAATCGACCAAAGAAACAATGAGCGACTGGACTGTTGATGCACGAGGAATGCTACGGCTCTACAAACCCTCCACCATCACGATGGCAGCCCGACATCGCGGCAGCGGTCATACTGTACTTGTGCGGACGCAGCGCAGATTCCACGTTCGTCATTCAAGGATTTCCGCTTCGTTTTGCGATTTGAGCATGTCCCTGGAGCGATTGACATGAAAGGGATCACGGCGCCGGTCATGGAGACTCTAGGTTCCGAAAAGCAGAGTTCCTCCAGGTATTTTATACCAAAGACCACCTCTTTGCTGAGCGGGAGGTGTCGGGCTATGGCAACCAGATATTTCCCCAGAGTGGTGGTCCTTGTCGTTGAGACAACCACGTTTTCCAACTGCCACATCCTGCAGACGGCCAGAGAGAAAATGTACTGCGAGCCAGCACTCGTGCGGTATTTGCCGTATCAGGTATCTCGAAGACCAAATTCAAAATTGAATGCTCAATTTCAGTCCGGAAACTCATACTCGACCCTCCGACAAGGTCAGCTGTGAATGGAGCCCGCGCGTTCCGTTCATCGTCGCCTTGCCGATCAACGATTGCCAAGATTGCCACCCAGGAACTTGTAATCGTGCTGCAGTCAAAGAAGCGGCGTCCGCTGCTGCGTCCTCCGCGAACGACGACCGGCGGCGATATCAACACACGATGCGCACTCGAGATTCAGATTGCCACATCTTTGCCACGGAGTGCTTCCATCGCATTTTATTTTGCGCCTGCCTTGCGGTGGATCTTCTCGAGCTTCTCCGTTGACGAGGCCAGGAATGTCTTGGTGTTAACGGATAGACTCTAGAAAATAGACAGACAGACAACCAAAACTTGATAGGTTCCCAAGTCTTCTTCAATGATCCAGCTGTTGTCTTTTTTCTTCGTCGCGCCAACGTCAAGGCGGGTGACTGGGTTCTCGTGCATGCCGGCGCCGGAGGTGTCGGGCTGGCGGCAGTACAGATTGCGAAGGCGTACGGTGCCACCGTTATCGCCACAGCTCCAAAGTCGCCATTGTCGAGGCGTAGATTCAGAAGTACAAGCAAAGGAAGGGACGTCAGAATAACGAGGGCTGGGACGAGTGGGATCCTGTTTTGGGGGAAGGCGTTCTTTCCAGCCCGATCCGAGCGTCGTGGGATAGTAGCACGCTGTACGACTTCATCTGGGACATTCATCGCCCGTAGCCTAGGGCGCAAGTAGGCGGAATTGAGCTTGACGTCCTTGGCGACATAGTTGCAACGGGAAGCTTGTATCAGACCAGCAAGATCCTATGGCGCAACGAGATGAACTGACGATGCTGTCTGATTCATGTGAATGGTGTCTGCGACTCATGCGCACGCAAATTACCAACGGCAAGATCGCGGTGGGCGAATGAATCTCCAGGGAGGATTTGTCGGACTTCATGAGATACTCTGACTTGGGTGTGCCGCACCCGTTTGCTGGCGTTGCGGAATCTCTCGCCAAACTAGATCAAACAGCCAGAAGGGAGTAGAGTCAGCCTAAGCAGCAGAAGTCGACGTTCGAGGCATCTCTGCCTTCTCCTCGCTCCCGGAAACGTCCCTCACCGACATGGTCTCCGCCCGGGGCCCTACGTGTGCGATGGTTGAATCCATGATCATCTAGTCGAGGTACCCGTCTGGTTTTAGACCCGCATACACACCCGAATCATGCGAATCCCTCAGCCTCCTCCATGCGATTGCCCTTGAGATATCTGACCTCGAGACGTGCAAGGTCCTCGCCGACGCCAACACACGCAAATCATGAGGCATAGGGCAAACAGTAAATGAAACAAGATCAGTCCGAAGTACCGAAGACCCCGCCCTCGAACCGCAATGGAACGAAGTCCACGTTCGCGGTGTTGACGAAATGCACACAAGTCAAAAGCGTATAACCTGCAGGATTTGGGTAATGATGGTGAAGCAGATTGTCCGATGGCTAATAGCTGATATCTCATGGGTGCTGGCCCGCTGGTTATGGTGGTGCGTTGGGGTGGTGCGTTGCGGTGGTGTCACCCTTCATCCCTTCCAAGGGCACTCTGGCACGGTTTGCAGGATCAAGGAGATATTGGGCAGGAAAGGTATTGACAGCCTTTACCTTGACTAATCCCAACCGTCTTCTCCTCCTCTTTCTTCATGTCTCTTCATATATCTTGATCAGTCCGCCTAGTAGCTGGCACTGAAGCCTGTTACAAAGACTGTTACAAAGACTGTTACAACTGCTCGCCCAGAAATCACCTTAGTCAAATCTTAGTAAGCGGAGACCTTTGAAGGTGACTTACTATCACGGTCCCGCCAAGACCTAGTTGGCACGTGACTATTTCGCGCGCTGCCTGCGACCATTACCTCGTCACAGACAGGCCAACTCTCAGATAGACTCTCCTCGAGTTCGTATTCATGTTATTAGTGCTGTAACACTTTGTGCTGTGCTGGCGCCGTGACACTTACACAAGATCCACCTTTCTCTCTGATATTTCCCATCAATCATGGACCCAAATCAAAGTGACGGCGATATACATGAAGTACCAACTACAATGGATGTCGACACGGAGTAGGGCCTTTCTCTCCCTTTCGCATTCTTGAGGTCAAAGAGTAACTTACTGATGTAACAGGGATTGTAACAGCCATTGTAACAGCCACAATGATCTCTCTAGCTCGACTGGAGAAAACCACCCTCCCTTATCCACGAGAATCATGAGCAACCTTCTCCACAATGAGTCCATGGCTGACGAGTCCTCTGATATTGAAGGATCCGCTTATCCATCAAAGAAAATCAAGACTGAGCATGATACTGATGATATGGCCACGGATGAAGTCGAATCTGGTCACCGTCTCTCGGACCTACAGTAAATAAGTCTGTTATTGATTGTTACAATACCTATTACTAACCTCGGATAGGACACTATTCTCCAAGGGCAAGGGTGGCCGTAAGGTTGGGAGTGGTGCGGGCCAGAAGAGAAAGCAACCGAGCCAGTATTCACAGAACAAATCTACGGTGAAAGATATGGCACGCCGTGCTAGAATGAATGATGCTCAGAAAGAAGACTCCCGCGCCCATAATGCTGACCGTGTCGCGAAGAGCCGCGCGCTCAAGAAGCTACGCTAATCAGAGGAGTATCAGCAGATGACCTTGGAAGAAAGAACCATTGCGGAAAGCTTGGTGGCAGTAGAACTCAATGAGACTAGGTAAGTAACAACCATTGTAACAGCCATCATCCTACTAAACTACTCTTAGAACACAATCAGGCTACTCGCGAGAGTTCATCCGGGCGAAGCTGGCGGCTGAAAAGGCCATCTTGGAAGAGAAATCAGGTCGCCAGGCAGACTTTCTCGTAGCTCATAGTAAGCTTGCTCATGAGAAGCCTGAGCATGAGCTATTCTGGGACGATACTGATGGTGAAGATGAAGATCAAGCTCCGATCGATTCCGTCAAGAGAGGCATGATTGACGAGATTAAAGATGATACTACTAGTATTCAGCAGGCTATTAAGATGGCATATCTTGATGTACACTCTTGGGACTTTGACACTCCTGAGCGCCTTAAGGGCACTCAAGCACCTCTAGATATGGCCTCAGCGGCCGAGGCTGCTGAAAATCGACGAAGGTATGTGGATTGTTACAAAGATTGTTACAACGATTGTTACAAAGCTTATTACTAATCTCTCTTAGCCATGACCCGAGTAAAATGTCTCGCAGTTACCAGATGTGGATCATGTTCAAAGACGGATGTGAGCAAAACCTCGCGGACCTGGCGAACAAAACCAGACTGTGATAGGTTGAACCCAGAAGGAGGCTCGGTTCTGACGAACCAGCGCCAAGACTAACGACAGGACCAACGTCACCCCATGATTGGCTAAATTTACCTGTACATTGTACAGGCAAAATGCAGCCTCCTGATTGGACGAGGCACGTACCGTGCAAGGGATACCGAATCCTGGCAAACTGAGACACCGTACGCAAGGGAAGGTAAGGAAGAGAGACAAAAGGTAAGGGAAACGTAAAGCGTGTACGAAAGAGGAAGGACAAGGGAGAAAGGGGAAGACATTAAGTACCCCTTACGGAGGAGCGTACGATATAAGGAGAGAGGGAGGGGACGTTATTCCTCCTTCTCTCTCCTTAGATTTATCCTCCTTGTTACTAGGTTGGCTAGCTAGTTACAGAACTCTTTCCAAACCCTCACAATAGCGTACTAAGTATAGTATTATCGCGGAGAAAGTACTATTCGTAGGACTTTAACTCCGTAAGCCTACCAGTTTAAGTCTCTTATAGTAGATTACTTAAGCTCAGCTCTATGTTAGGGACGCTATCGAGTAGATAGGCAGAGCGCAACAGGACTAGTAATTAATGATAGTATTCCTAGACGCTAAGTCGATACATGACTCGAAGTATAAGAAGGAGGAAAGTCCTCCGCGGAGCGCAAGCGGCCTTACTAAGTTAGCAGCCTTGGCATCCGTGACAGTTACCCCCCCCCCCCCCCACCCGAGGCGCCTTGTCCTCAAGGTGCCCGCCAGGAGCAACTCCTGATATCGAGTCTTGGCAAAGCCTCGTCGGGTCGCCTATATATATCTGGCTTTCCCTGTAATTAATAGTTCCCTTCCTTTCTTTTCTTCCTTTAGTGACACCTGCGACCCGCAAGATGGAGAAGCAGCTGCCCGTTCCCGACTACGTCTTGAGACGCCGTCGACTCTCTGACGGTTCGATCACCGCAACCAGAGGCTCCATGGGAGAAGAAGCAAGTCGCAAGGCACTCGCAGCCCGTTATGATTCGGATCTCGAGCAACCCGCAGACGACAGTGATCAACCCGCAAGCGAGTCGGAAGTCGATCCCACTGACCCTCTCCCCTATCAGCGGTGTGTGCGTCAGCTGTGCGACTATCCCAGCACTCATGTCAAGTGCGAGTACGGTCCTGGTCGGTTGATATGCGATCGCTGCCGGGAGGGCAAGCGCCAGTCAGATGGCTGCCTTGCGGTATTTTCGCACCCATCCCGCAGAGTAAGTGTTGTTGCTGACCGTATGCTTAGATTCCAAAACACCTCCGCCGTGCCGCACGCGAACTCCTCATTTCCTCGCATGATTTCCGCCATCGTAACGGTCGCGTTTCGCGTGAGACTGTCCGTGAACTGGCGAAAGCTTTGAGTACCAACATGGCCAATGCGACTCGCATGTACAACAAGTCTGCGCGCGATGGCGACAATGAGCTGACCGACCTGAAACCGAGACCAAACGCACCCGCTCTTCAGTCGGGTAGCAAGCGTAAAGCACCGCCCATCGAAATCCCCTCTGACGATGAGGATGAGTCTCCCGTGCGTCCGCGCAAAACCGCAAAGACAACCGCAGCTCAACCCGCCAGCCCTGCCGCAGCTCTCACTCCCGCCACTGACCGCAAGCCAGCCGTCTCCGAGTCGGCCACAGTCGCAATCACCCAAATTCTCAGACAGACAAACCGCATGCTTACCATCCTGCAGGATGTTTCTGATCGCCTTGCGGCCGTCGAGGAACGCATGCCTGACGGTGAGGGCAATTCTGCGGTTCTCGAAGCTGTCGGCCACCAGGTGAATGAGATCTTCGAATACTTGCAACCCAACCACGTCCCGTCTGCTACTCCCGCCAGACCCGACTCCCCTGCGGCTCGCACTGCGCACGCAAGTGATGATGATGAAGAAGCAGACCAGCCAGACGTCGAAGACGACGCAGTGGAGGAGGATGCGAATACTGGTGGAAAAGGTGTCGACAATGCTGGTGTCAATGACCAGCTCACCGCAGGTTAGCCGCATCTGATTCGCGAACCGGGTGGATGGGTCTGGGCATGGAGGATGATATCTCCTTGCGGTTCGCGTGTGTTGAGTGTTTTCCTTTTCTCTTACTACCCGCACCCTTCATGGGTTGCCACAGGCATGTCGCACCACACCAGTGTGCGCCTCAATCCCGCCTAGCAGACCGCAGGCCAACTCTCAACCATTCCGCAAGACAAACCGCACAGGAAACGTGGGAGGCGCCTAGCATGCTTATGGGAAGGAGAGATGAGCTGGGTTCACCATTGGACAGAGTGCTTTTCGCACGCGGTTGAGTTAGCGTGGCGCAATCTCGCAGACAAAGTTTCTAGTAGATAGAGTGAGCTTCTCGCATGCGAGACAATTACAAGACTCTACTACTGACTTCTCTACTCCGTTATGGCCCTCAGCCTTCTCGCGTGCGTTACTCAAGGATGCACTTTAATCAGTCGCATAGAGTCAACGGGTTGCCCTGCGGGCAACCCGCCTACCAAAATCCGCCGCAGCGCTGTCGCAGCGCGAAGCGCGCATTGGATTCGATGGATCTCGCTTCGCGGGCGACCCATCTTAAGGCCCATGAGGGTAGTAGGAACTCTGGTTGTAGTACGCCTACGGTTCTCTATCAACCCTCTGTCGCCGCCTAAACTCTTCAATCAAGTCGCGCGCGTTTTAGCTAGGTTGCTCGCCGGCTCCCAGGAGTCGTCAGCCTCGCCATAGCCTTTCCGCCGCACATGAAATTGAGTCCTCCCTGACCGCACGCGTTCCGCAAGCACTTCTTCTACTTCCCATTCCTCCTCGCCGTCGATGTCGATAGGCTCCGGCCGCGGCTCTCCGGCTCGCGCACGATACGCCCGCAACAAGGATACGTGAAAGGTGTGGTGTAGTCGCCCGTACTTCTTCGGCAGCCTCAGTGTATACGCATTAAGACCGTGCTTGTCCACAACCTCAAAGGGTCCTATGAACTGGTCCGTAAGCTTCTTGCTTGCCCGCGCAAGGCGGATATGCTTTGATGACACGAGCACGAAGTCGCCAATGGCAAAGCTTCGTTCCGCCCGCTTCTTGTCGTAATGCTCTATCATGCGTTTCTCAGCTTCCTCGCGTGCTTCTTCAGCCGCAGCAAGGGACTCGAACAGCATCCTCGCTCGGTCCTCAGCCGCAACGCTCACTGGTCTAGCCGCGCGCTCCTCGCGGTCGACATTCATGTATAACGTGGGCGTTAGGGAGAGTACCCATTTAAACGGGCTCCTTCCGGTCGATGCGTTCTTCGTAGAGTTAATCGCATACTCCGCGCTAGGGAGTAGCTCTGCCCAGTCTGACTGCTGTTAGTTGATATAGCAACGGAGGTAGTACTCGAGGGTCTGGTTCATCCTCTCCGTCTGGCCATCGGTCTGTGGATGGAACGCGGTAGAGAATAGCCGACGAGTCGTAAGATACGAGCATAGCGTGCCCCAATACGCCGATGTGAAGGTCGTCCCACGATCCGACACGATAGACTTGGGCGCACTAAACTTCGACACGACCTTCTCAAGGATCATTTGTCCCATCTGAGGTGCGTCTGTAGTGCTTCGGCATGGGGTCAACACCACCATCTTTGAGAAGCGATCCACAATCACGAGTATCGAGTCACATGCGTTACGCCCGTGCAACGACGGGGCAGCCCTGTGATGAAGTCCATAGCGATATCCTGCCACGGCCCAACCGGCCCCGGGAGGGGTTCCAGTCGTCCGTATGGCTTATGCCGCGGGACCTTCATCCTCTGGCATATATCGCATTGATCTATATAATCCGTGATGTCTCGCCTCACATGCGGCCACCAATAGAATCGCATAACATTATCACTTGTGCGAGTCCGGCCAAAGTGTGCGCCTTGCCACGGGTCATCGTGATTCACGCGAAGAATCTCACCTCGTGTGGCTGGGTCACTGGGGGTGTAGACGGCGCTATCGTGCCGCACCAGGTTCGCATGGTCGACGCTCCATGTTCCTTTAAACATACCCCGGGGTACCACCACCTCGGGAAGCGTGCGCCACTCGCCCTCCTTACACCAGTCGTTCTGCGACTGAAGGTAGAGCAACCGGGAGGTGAGCGCCTCGCTGCCTTGAAGCATGCGGGCCTCCTGCGCCTCAGAGGGTCTCTCGGTCTGTTCACTAGGCTCCACGGGAAGCGAGCTGTGTGATAGTATTATACACGCTCTCAGCCGTTTCTCGGCTGTCCCGGGCTCTTGCCCTGGTCAGTACGCCAACAACAACGGCGTCCCCGACCCGCAGGTGATCCGCCTGCGTTTCAACATCGTCCGGCAGCCGCTTCTGCAGTAGCGCTGTCAAGATGTTTTCTTCTGGGGGTGGGTCCCTCTCCATGTGGTCCGGCCTTCGAGAGAGCCCATCCGCAGGATTGTCTTTACCCTTTCGCCACTGAATTTGGAAGTCGTATGCGGCTAGCACTTCGGCCCAGCGCATCTGGCGTCGGTTTAGGACCTTTATCTCCCTGAAGCTCTGAAGGGCCTCATGGTCGGTGAGGACTATCGTTCTTACCGCAGGCGATTCGAGGTAATGTCTCCATACCTTGAATGCCTCGACGATAGCTAGCATCTCACCGTCCCCCGTGTGATAACTCCGTTCCGCAGTGTTCATCTTCCGCGAGAAGAACGCCACCGGTCTCCATTGAGTGCGGCCACCCTGCGTTTCGTATGCTTGTGTGAGCACATCCCCCAATCGCCTCTCCCGAAGCGTCGACCTCCACTCGCGACTGGCGCTCTGGGTCGAAATGGGCTAGCATGCGAAACGCAGGCGAGACGCATGCGTGCCGCAGTGTTGCGGATTTAGCCATTCTCGCGCTCTTCCAATAATATGTGCTGCGGTGGCTGTTGCGGTCCGCGTGCTAACCGCTACAGTGTCTGCCGCCGTTAAAGTCTCTACTGCCCTCCTCGCCGAGTCAAACGGCGTTGCGGAACGCCTCAATCATGCACCGATGAGCAAGATGAGGTCGATGAGGAAGGACTCAGGATTACCTGAATATTTATGGGAGAATCTTTTTCAAATCGCCGCTTGTTTACTCAATCGTAGTCCGAACGGATCGATTGGTCGTTTTATTAAACCCTTTGGTGGAAGTTTGCAGACCGTTCTAAGCCGTGCATCATGCTTGGTTACGGCGCCTCGCCTCCAATCTACTGGGCGTTTGATCGAGGAACGCAGAGTGTTCCCGTTCCAAGGACATTAATGATCTTTGATGCAGATCAAAATAGGGGTTTTGCGCCTATTAAAGTTACGGAGGAATTCGACACGGATGAGGATATTCAGGATGCACCACTAGTTGATTACTCAGGGTTTATGCGGGAGAAACCGTTGGATTTATCGTAATTACATGTGGAACAAGAGCAACAGGTCATGGCTGAACCAAAAGCGGCAGTTTACTTGAGACAGTTCCTGCGCGGACGAGGCCGAGAACAGGTCACGCCGACGACGATTTACGGAGATAATCAGGATGCGTTGGTGCCCGCACAGACGCCGTCCGGACACAGCAGGACCAGGCACGTTGAGTTTCAGTACCGTTACACCAGAGGAAAGGTGGAAGACTCGACAGTGTCGTTCTCATTCGCCCCAACGACGGAAATGGCGCAGATGGGCCAACGAAACCGTTGAATCCTGTCCAGTTCAACAAGTTCAGAGAAATGATGGGGATGATCACACTGGAAAAATCAGGCTTTGACAGGAGCGATCGGTCAAAAGCCAGCTGGCGCAGTTGGTGACGAACGCCACATACAGGAGCGATGACATTGAATTGAGGGTTTCTGAAAGGACCAACCAGGTTGCGTTCAAACGGGACAGAAATATCTGTGAAAAAGGCGCATATTTAGACAGGTCAGAGGGTGAAAAGCTGTGTGTGTTTTCATGGATTCCTTCAAGTTTCCACTCACACATGGTCCATGGCGTATTATCGTACGGTATTGTGTTGTGTCCCGCTTCCATTAAAGGTACCAAGAGTATGCTCGCAGTGTGGGCAGAGTCTGTCTCCCCCTTGCCTGGTATTCTCATATCTCATGGCTAACGACCAGCAAGGGGGCCGACGACTGGTGATCGCGTCCGGTTGGGAATGACCGACCGACCTGCGAATCAAGGTCGAAAAGGATTTGACGGTCTACGGCGACGAGTGTAAGTTTGGTGGCGGCTTACCTTTTCATGGACTGTTACATGGACTGTTACTGTTACAATGTGTCACGGACCTCGTCCCTTGGCATTAGTTTAGTGTCACCTGGAACCTGATCTCTTGATCAACGTGCCATTTGAGATGTTGTTCACACAACAGAACCTGAACCTTTCAGATAGTCTTTCGTACTGCAATGTCAATTGACGTGTAGCGAGATGGACAAGTACATTGGTATGTCCGGACGGGCAATACACAAAGCATGGGGTGCAATATCGTTACTCGACTCCGTCTTGGATCGCTGACTCGGCACTCCAGAATTAAGGTTTGGGTGGCAAAACACCAAAAACACCCACAACTACACAACCAGTAGGTTATTTACTATAAAATCTTCGGGACTAGGTATCCGCGATCGTAGAATCATGTATCAAGTGTAAACGGTTAATTATCAGGTCTTAATCGTGGCTCAGGGGAAAGACACAAAATTCGAGGGCTGCGAAGGCCCACTGTCAGAAATTAAGGTTTACGGGAATTAAGGTTTACAGAAATTAAGGTTCACTGGAATTAAGGTTTACGGGAATTAAGGTTTACAGGAATTAAGGTTTACAGGAATTTAAGGTTTGGGTGGCAAGCTGGCAAAACGCCAGCACCATCAGCTAACCAAGGCATCATCGAAACGGGCATCATCGAAACGGGCATCATCGAAACGGGCATCATCGAAACGGGCATCATCGAAACGGGTACGTAGGGGGCAACAGTAGGAGGAAGGAATAGAAACCTACCAAGCAACAGTCCACGCAACATAAAAATACCAACCAATCAAAAGTTCCCAACAAAAATTTTTCGTTGAGGTGTAGCTAAGGAAAGTCCCCCCCCAAAATTCTTTTCGTCAAGGTGCAGCCAAGGAAGTCGACCACCTTCTGACGCTTGCAGAGCTCAGCGCATTCAAGGGCTGTCTTCCTGCAGGAATCCCTCCTCCGAGTATCGGCGCCCTTTTTGCCCATCGATATCGGACGACGTCTTCGAACGTCCCTCCAGCGAGGAGGCGGTACACAAACACTGCTTTGTTGTGGCCCAGATGGTATGCCCTGCCGATGACTTGTTCCTCCCACGAAGGTAGCTACCTAGCCTTGGTTTATTCATTCTATTGACCTATCTATCAGCCTCCGCGAGCTCTTCTTACATCCACCCCTAGGGACACCTGAACGGCCATGGCCACGCCGCAGTCCTTCGCCTGAGACCTCGTCGGAACTAGTCCTGCCAGCGTCAACGGCGCCGCCAGCGTTTTGCAGAGGCAAACGTGTCCCCAAGCGAACTATGAGGCCAGTTAAGGCCAAGAAACAAGGCTTTCTGCCTGATTCACAGGATGACTAGATCTCTGAGAGATCAACAAACCCGCGCTGTCGAGGGAGAGGCAGAGAAGCCCAAAAACACCTTCAACATGGCTTGGATGATACTTGACCACGGAAACAACCAGTACCGAATGTCGCCCAATCTTGGACCTCGAAGTATTGCAGACCTCGCCGGCGAAACACACCTTCAACATGGCCTGGATGTTACTTGACCACGGAAACAACCAGTACCGAAACACGCCTTCAACATGGCGTGGATGATACTTGGCCACGGGGGCGGCCAGTATCGAAACACACCTTCAACGTGGCCTGGATGACTTGACCACGGAAACAACCAGTACTTCGCGAATGTCGCCAATCTTGGACCTCAAAGTATTGCAGACCTCGCTGGAACAATGTCCTTGCTGTATAGTCTGTCGATGAGGGCTCAGATATGGGTGCCTCGTCCACCATGGGGGCATGGCACAAGATTTGATAGTTATTGAGACGTCCATATTCGTTCCGCCATCTGATCAACAGTAACAAGAAGAAACCACTGGGCATTGTCGAATGTCATCTCTGCTGATTGGATCGAGTGTGCTTTGAATTGGGCGTCTCGCACCGCCTGTCACGTCTGTCTCGGTCGGGGCCGCAGTACGACCCGGCTGGACTGGCCATGGGGGAATCAAGTTTGTCCTGGCGTTCGATCCTGTCACCGCCCTAAAACCCCCTCTGCCGTCGCTCAACAGACTCTCCTAGTCATCCTTTTCGTGCTATTCGCTAGCATGATCGCCTCGCCTATAGGTTCAATCGACAGACTCTCTACTCGAATATGCGCCGCTGATTAGAATAGCTCGCAGATTGGCGGCCAAACCTATCCTGATGCACCGCAACCCGGGCTGTTTGGTAGACACATTCGACGACCTGGACTGGATTCGCCGTCATCGAGGGTTGCAAGATTCGCGTTATATGTTACTTGAAGAGGAGGTTGCGATATTCCTGTTTATCAGCCGATTCGGTGCCACACAGACCGTTGCGTCAACAGTGTTCTCTCGAGGTCCTTGGGCGATATCACACTCGTTCAACGCGGTATTGAAGGCCTTGTTGCCTCTGTATTCGCATCGGCGTGTTAAACGCAGGTTTCGCATCCTCGGTGGCAGGAATGAGTACTCAATTGAGAAGCAAATCGATCTTGTTATTACCCTGGCGGCAGTTGTAAATTTCATTGCATGCGCGATCGGGACGACAAGGACTTGGATATCTCGCTGTCAGATATTGCCAACAGCGCAGAGATCGACGTTCCTGAGCCTCCTAGTCAATCGATTTGAGGCAGGACGAAGGGTTCGGAAAGAGATGGATGAGCTCAAACCACCATCGATAGAGGCCAGAAATTCCTCCTCTTCACTGTCACGCCGACGTTCGAGCAAGTCTGTGATTTCAAACGCTTTTGGCATCTTTGGGGCCCGAAAGCGCTCGAAAGCGCTCAGCCAAGTAGGCCCTAACACACCACAGCACACTATCGGGCTTTGGGTCAAGGGGTATCAGGGTGTAGCTGTCAGGTATCCACCAGCCAAAGAACACTCAACTCACACATCCAAGGAGCTCTGAGAAGACACCCTGAAAGAAACAAGGCTCGCGGCAGCCCATCTTGCCGTAATACCACCACACCATCGGGCCTTGGCCCGTAGGCTGTTAGGTATTCAGCCGGTATCAGGCACCATGAAGGTATCACCCATCGGGGCTATTAGCCACCATCGGGTATGGCCGCAGGCACATACAAGTCTGTCTATGGGCCTTTGCATGGACGACTGATCAGAAGCATCAAGTGAGGCTCGGGTTTGCCTGGTATATTCTCACAGCGGTCCAGCTGAGATTTTACTGTCAACAGGCCGGCTGGTATCAACCATAGCTCTTTTCTGCGGCACAAGAATGAAATGACCGGGCCTGCTCCGGAAAGCATTCCATCAGAAAGGATTGTGGTCGCTGGGAACGGCGGGGGGCGAAGGGGGATCGGTCCAGCGCAGTCGGGACTTGCGGTTGGGGGGAACAGACATGATTCGATCGTCGCCGACGTTTTTGTTGCACGCATGGGCTGTCTAGAGCCTGGCCGCAGGTGGGTGGAAGAGGGGATTGCATCGTCCAAACAACGCACAGAGGCCTCCTCAGCTGGTCCGCCACAAGAAGAGAGAACGAGGGTCATGTATATCTCAGCAAAGGGGTTGTTGACTTGCCAAGAGCCGCTAATGCAAGAGCAGGACATGATATCGTGGGTGTCAGTTGTGGCCCGTGCACCAACTTCGTGCATTAGCGGCTCTTGGCCAACGCGCACAAAACTTTTCTTCATGTCCAGCAAACTTGGTCCGATCGACAACTAACTCCCAGCATGGAAAATGTCCTCTACACAGTCAAGTCACTCTGCTGTCCCTACGACAAGCATTACAGTACAACACCACACCACACGGCACCGCCTAATAGGGCGTGAGGTATCAGTATCAGCCAAAGGTCCAATCACACCCTGCGTTGGCCACACCGGCATCTTCAGGCGGAGGAAATTCGATATGCCTGCAGTTTGCCAGCAGGGGATTGTAAGAACCACAGCCCACAGCTATATCTTCATCGTTGGCTAACAGACAGACTCTTCACGGATCGTTCCTCACTTCGGGCGTTGGGGCCACGAGCCTCTCTCTTCCTTTGGTCCGCCGAGTGTTGACGGATATCCATGAAAAGACACATGCCTCTTGGAAAGACCCGAGAGAGGGGGGAGGGGGTGGGCTAGCTAGCTAGCTGCAGAGATTTCACGATCTGGAACGAAGGCAGAACGAGAAGCATAGCCAGTCTCCAGACGAGCCGCTTTCAATAAGAATGAGGACACCGCGCCGCACCATCACACCACCGGGCTATCAGCAATCAGTGATCAGGCTGATATCAGGTATGACCCCATCGGACTATCATCCCTCAGCTAAAGGACATACAACTCACATCTCGCGAGGTGTACCGGGGCGCGCATAACGCCCCCAGGCCTGTCACCTTGCTATGTCCAGGAAGGTCTGTTCTTTTCCTGCGTTTGACCATGCCGTTGACTGATTTATATGCAGAGAAAGCCGCGAAGATTCGCTGGCCACGGATACCTCACAGAGCCAATTCAAGTGCCAGCCAGACCAGTCTGCTTTGCCCTGGCCGACTTCTGCGCTGTGCTCTTCTGTCCTGCCTGCCTGACTTTGTGTTCGAAGGGGTCGAGCTTCTCCTTCAGACTGTTGAAGGGGGGCAAATGCTGTAACACCACCGGAACGAGAGGAGGGAGCGAGGATGGTGTGAACCAGCTGACATAGTCGACCGCCACCGAGCCAGGCTTTGGAAAGCCCGATTCAGAGCTTCTGGAGCCGCACGGGTGGGTTGGCGTTGTGCGCAGGAAGACCTTTGATCAACAGAAAGACCTACTCGAAATGGAGGCCGCGGGTCTCGAGACTATGGGCCTCTTCGCTGGAGACCTCGCTCTCGACTATCAGGTTTGATCAAAATCGCCTTGCTAACGTCAAACTAACGAGGAAACCTGGCCCTGTCAAAGGCACAGCAGGAGAGCGATAGCGAGGTCCGACAGGATCAACAGATTGGCAACCTGCTGATTATAGGCAGTGGGTGGCAGAATGCCTAGTAACAGAGAACAGGACAGTGACCAGATACAGCGTAAATGGCCCTCAGGCTGTTCAACAGCCTCGAAAGTCCCAGGCCATCTGGACCACCCGGCAACGATCAATGAGGCCCTTGGGATGCTCCCAATCGACATCTCGCGAGTGAACAGTGTCTCACCGAGGAAACAGCGCCATCGAGATGGAGGAATCGCTCGTGTGGGCGCCAGGAGGTGGAATTACCCTTTTGGGCGATTTGGGTGACTCGTTCCAAAGTGTCCGTCACGACACCGTTTTGTCCATTGGAGCGCAATTCAAACACGACCCCGAATCAACTGCCTGTTCAACCATTTTGGTTGATGGGCCTTGAGGAGATGGCAGAACTCGTCCCTCTGCGATGAAATGGTCGACAGCAGTCGTGGCGGTGGGATGGATCACCCTGATTGCTTTTTCCCAATCGGGACTTGCCGCAATTGGAAGACTTCCGCTTTGGGTTGACGAGAATTGCCCTACCACCAAGCAGATCTCGCGCCATGGCCTGCGACTTGATCGATGGGCCTGAAGACACCAATTCCGCAGTGACCTCTCCTGGCGCCGTCCCAGGGTCGTTTCGTGACAGGTAATCCTGTAATGGCCACTGCATTGCCTATCACGCCAGAGATGCGGGATCTTCAGGTACTTCTTGAGCTTCGTGGCGGATTCTCACCACCATGAGTGCTTCGCCACTTAGAGAGTGCGTGACGCTCCAAAGCGACCTCGAACCTCTTGACCTTGGGTGGCCTCATCTCCAACTGCTTGCCAAAGTAGATAAGGCGATCTCCAGATGCTCAACGGTGTCGTAGACTCCCCTTGTTCTATCTTGGCCCAACGCAAGCTTGGCGATGAAGAGCGCCAGCCACAAGCTCGGTCTTGTTGGAAAATGGTTTGGATTTGTCGACGTCAGTACAGCAGTCGCGCAATAGTCGGACGTGATACTCCATGAAGGGTAAGCCACAGAGGAGGAGGGAGAAGAGGAAGAAGAAGACGATGGCATTCTGGGCGATGAATTGGACGAGCCAACTGCGAATGAAGGCGACAATCCGGAGGCCCAGCAGGCGGTGGAAGACATGGTCGGACCTCACCTGATACTTCCGTTATTGAGTCATCTGCGGAACTTCTGTATGGTCTGATACACGCCCGGTCGTCACGCTCTTCGCTGAAGACTTCGTGGGGTCCCCGAGAGATATCGGGGCGGATTCGCAAGCAAAGCTGATTGTGAAATTGGCATCGAGGTCGGCATCAATACCCTCTCGCGGCCTCCTGGAAGGCATGCGCCTCAGTTGTTCCACCGAGGGCCACTCGGCCTATAGCAACGCCAACGGCCTGTCTCCAGAGGACACTCTGGTGCCACCGGAGTCTGTTTACCTGTCATGGTGGCGAGAATCCGTTTCAACCCAGCCCGGGCAGCACGCGCCGCGGCATTCCGAGGACTGATGAGAGAATCAGTGGAGCAGGAAATGATGGAGAGAACATTGATGAAGAAGTGGTTGCTCAAGATTCGCCAACTCGGCATGCCTTCCCTTGTTGGTATTTACTCGCTGGTGCTGTGGTGGTGGTCTGCACCTTGATTCCTGTCAGAGTGCCTCTCGCGGAATGTGAGTTTTATATCCTTTGGCTGAGGGATGATTCAGACCTGATAAACTGATATTCGACAGTTGATAACCCATATTCCATGGCCGATGGTGTGGTTGTGCTGGGGGTGATCCGCAAACCTCAATTCCCTCTAAGTCCTCTCAAGATTCGAGTCAAGCTTGTCTCCGCTTGCTGATACCTACTGTGATACACGATCCTCGATGCCTGATAGTCGATAACCCACAGTCCACGGCCTGATGGTTCGGTGCTTTGGTGTTTTGGTGAAAAACCTTAATTCTTTCCGAGTGCACTCACGCACCACGATTTGAGGCTCTCTTGGCTAACAATTGATACCAGATACATAATCCACGACACTCCAATAGCTACTACACAAAATCTCATCGCTGACAGCCCTCTGGTTGCAGTGGTAGCTGCTGGCGCTGGTGTTTTGCCACCCAAACCTTAAATTCCCGCAAACCTTAAATCCTGTCAGACTGCCTTTGCACCCCTCGAGTTTTGTACCTTTTCGCTGGGGCCTCACCGACGCCAGATAATTGATTTTTTACGTCTGATACACGATTCTACGATCACGAATACCCTCCTCCTCCAATCTCACAGTAAATACCGTGCTGGTTGTGTAGTTGTGGTGTTTTGCCACTCAAACCTTAAATTCTCGCCAAACCTTAATTTCTGGCAGAGTGCCCTTTGCACCGTATGGATTCAACGCCCTTTGGCTGCAGCACTACTGAGACCTGCCAACTAGTAACTAACACATCATACGTGATTCTACGATAGAGAATACCTCCCCCGTCAAATCTCAGAGTAAATTACCCCCTGGTGCTGGAGTTGTGGGTGTTTTCGGTTTTTTGCCACCCAAACCTTAATTGTGCTGAGTCAGCGATACCGATATTGCACCCCCATGCTTTGTGTATTGCCCGTCCATCCCGATGTGCTGTCGATCTCGGTACACTTCAATCTCGGTACACGTCAATTTCGGTACTCGTCGATCTTGATGCTTGTCGATCTTTCGTCAATCTCGGTACTTGTCGCCCCCACGTCGATCCCTCTCCAATCTCGGTACTCGCCAATTTCGTTACTTGTCGATCCTTCGTCGATCTCTCGTCGGTTTCGGTACTTGTCAGTCTCGGTACTCGTTGATCCCTGCCGATCCCCTGTCGATCACCCATCGATCCCCCGTCGATTTCGGTACTCATCCATCTCGGTACTCGTCGATCTCTTGTCGATCCCTCGTCCATCTCTCCATCTCGTTGCTCGTCCTTGACATACTCCTCTCTCCCCTCTCCACCGCTGTTCAAGCCCCCAACAGGAAGAGCCGTATCACATCCGCGGCCTGGAGCAGGGAATCTCCACCATTGGGGCGCAGTCACGACACGAACCTACCGCCATTGTGCCGCCGGTAGAAAGACACACACACTCCGCCTCGTGCGGGTTACCCAGGAAGAAGTTACAGATCACGGCGAAGCCTGGAATAGGAGGAACATCTACTGTCAAGGTGCAATCACGACATGAACCTACCCAGCGAAGAGGCCATTGTGCCGCCGCACCGGTAGAAAGGCACACGCCCAGCCCCGTGCGAGTCTCCAGGAAGAAGTTACAGATCACGGCGCAGCCTGGAATAGGAGGAATATCTACTGTCAAGGTGCAATCACGATATGAACCTAGGTACCCAGCGAAGAGGCCTTTGTGCCGCCGCAGCTCCGCCTCGTGAGGAGAAGTAAGCCTCGTACGTTACCCTGCCTCGTGCGGAGTTCCACCGCCTCATATCTCAGCCGAAACAAGACGTCGAGGCTGCGGTCGATAATTCACACACAGAAGCGAGCCCGACGCGCAGTCAACGTCAACGATATGATTCCTGGGCAGAGACATGATATTGGATCCCATGTGTGTGTATTACGCATCTATCTCTGTTTGCTCGCCCTTGTTTTGGGGGAGTTTTGCTAGCTAATTACTGTCCAGTGTGATCACCCTTGATCATTCCACTGGGCCATCCATCCATGCCATGCCGTCCCATGCTCACCACTGAGTAATCAGTACAATTAGTAGGATGTGCCATGATCCCAGTCCCGTCCAGTCCAGTTCAATCCCCTTGAATCCAGTCCATTCCATTCCGGTCCAGGTCAATCCAGTCCCCAGCTCACTGTGCTGACAGTTCAACACGCGGTGAGTCTTTTGTAATATCCTGCGTACCATGTAATTCCAATTCCGGCTTCAGTGTCGGTTCGAGTTCTGGCTTGTGCTCTGATTCTGACAAGGGGTATGGGTGCTCTGGCTCCGGCAAACCCAAACCCTTCCACAGAGCAACCAGCCCAACCGGGCCGACGACATCCATCTCCAGTCCAGTCGATCAACAGTGAGCAGCTCATTGTGTTGTTTTTGGTGTTTTGTAAAATGTGTTTGAATGGACTTGGCGAATAAAGAAACCCCATCTATGAAAAGGAAATCCAGCTTTTTTTTTGGTGATTGGCTTGCTCAGCCAGCAAGGCCGGCAAGACTTTTCAATTGTTTTTGGTGTTTGGGTGTTGTTGGGGAGTGGTGATGGGTGATGGGTGATGTGTTGCTGTGCTGGCCAACCCAGGCTCTCAAGGCACGTGTCTGTCTGCCCTGCCTGCGCCCAGCACTTGGCTGCGCCACCACCGATGCTGCCTGCGGTCTGCTGGCATGTCAAAGTCGATTCCATGTGTTCGTATGCTGTATCTCGATTGCAAACCCGTGGCATGGTCCGGTGTCAATGTCAGGACCTGCCAACAAACCCGTACAGTCTGGTGTCCATGGCATTTCACTCCAACATCCACAGGATGCGGTCGAGCTCTTTCTGGAATCTGGCTCGCTCCGCCTTGCTGTCAAAGTGCAGAGTCTCGAGCTCTTCGGGAGTCGGACTGATCGAGTCGTGCACCAGCTTGACGTCTTCTCTGATGCCGTCCCAGTCGACCAGCGCATTCATAAAATCCTCCGATGCCAGCGACGACCAGGTCTGGCGCATCCAGGGACCGTCGCTGTACACCGAATTGACGTCTCTTCCAAACTGGTCTGCCTCGCTGAGGTCCTTGAACTTGGACATCTTGATGGTGTAGTCGCGTTCGACCTCGTCATGGCCTGCAGGCAGAACCACAGACATGGAGCCTTGGTTCCCGTGGCGGACGCGACTGGGGAAGTGCGTGCGCTCTTGGCCCAAGAACTGGGAAACACAGATTTTTCCCTTGGATTGATCCTCTGTAGCTTCGTTGGTCTTGCTACCAGTCTCGCCCACTGCCATGCTCTCGTCATCTTCAATTAATTGTGTGGGGACGCCGAAGTCGCAGTTCTTCGAACTTGGTGGGTGGATGCCAGGATCGAATGGATATCATGGGAAAGACCCTCGGAGGGTTCTGAGGCGCTGGCAAGGCTCCCATAATACCGGCTTCCAAACGACCGATGGTGGGGACATAATCTTCCAATCGCTCGGGGCCGTGACTTGAGACATCGTACCGGAGAGTCGGGTCCTCTCTGTATGGATTCGGCTGAAAGGTCATACTGTAACTTTGCTGGCTGAGCATTAAGCTCGGATTTGGCTGTTGCTCATCTGGATTGTCAAAGTCAAGCAGTTTCGTTGTCGCCGCCGGAGCCGTGCTCACAGGGAGAGGAGTTTCTGAGATCCATCTTTCAAGCGCTTCTTCCTCACGATGGGCATCCCCGATGATTCTTATTCCACCAATCGGAATGACTTGGTAAGAAGACTTTGGTATAGTCTCCGTACGATTGAGCCCGATTGGTGTACCAGGTGCCATGTTGAGTAAGAAGTTCTCCCACCCCTTGCTGCCATGCTGATACATGGGCCGGGCGCAGGCAAGGTAAAAAGAGTTGACGTCTCTAGCTATATCCCGCACCAAGAGCTCCTTCACTGCCTGCACGAATTGCAGATTGGCATCCAGAGCTAGGATTGCAGCGAATCTAGCCCTACTTCCCGCAGAGGGAAACAAGTCGGGGGCGCGGAGAAGTCTCAGAACCTCTTTGCTCGAAAACTTGAGACGCCGGATTTGCTCATCCACATCGAGGGGACGGACGAGCTTCACAAGTGGAAACGCCTTAGCGCGGAGGATCTCAAGGCTAAGAGTGACGAGATACTCTTCGCTGCACACTTGCACCACCTGGCCCTCACCTATTGTAGCAGAATCAGAGACTGTTCACCACTAAATGGAAAGGCCACTCACTGTTCAGGATACCTCGATGTTTCTTCTTCTCTTCCAAATATCTGCCATTGAAATACGCAAGAATTTGCTCAGCCATGATGGAAAGCTGGGTGCTGTTGAGGGGTTGCGCATGTACAGTTTTCGATGATGAAGCCACGAATCTGTAGCTTGAAATAGAAGATGAACAACTCGAGGAAGCCGCATAATGAAGGCAGTTTACGACGCGGGGACGGAATTCACTTGTTTCAAATGAAGGAGGCTTGGCAAGATAAAAATGTGATGATACAACAATATCAGTGGCGAAGGTGAGGCAAAAAGTGAATACATGGTGAAGTGCAACCAGGGTGACTTGAGAATAAATTTTCAATCACTTCAAATCCTTTTGATTTTCTTCTCATTCAACCATTCTCCAATTTTCGTTTCATTCACGCCACAGAATTGAGTCATCAACGCCACAGAATTAGATCATCAACGCCACATTCCAAGTTCTTTGTTTCTTTGTTTAAAAGGTCCGAGCGTCATGCCTACTCAAAGCAAGATGGTTGCAGACGACAATTCAATCCCAGCTGCGCTTCATGACTTCTTTCGTTCACTTGCACCAGAGCAACTGAGCTCAATCACCGAAGCTATTGCAGCTGTCATCCCTGTGCGCTCGACAAGCGAGAGGCGCAGGTCCTTCGTAGCGTGCAACAGACGGGCTATGACTACCAAGCGTCCTCTGAATGGCTTTATCGCATATCGAGGTGAGTACAACCATCTCCTCTCCTGGTCTCCGCTAATAACGTGATAGCATACTACAGCCCGGTGTTCAAGGGTGCAACCCAAAAAGTGAAAAGTGGCTTCATCAGGACTATGTGGGGAGAAGACAAGAAGAGATCGATGTGGACTTTGTTGGGAAAAGCATACTCCGACTTGAGAGACCATCATATGGAGGCCATCACAGTGGACAGGTTTCTGGCAGTTGCTGTTCCATTGCTTCCGATCGTCCCCATCGATCTGTACCTCACCAAGATGGGCTGGATACTCACCGTCGACGCCAGTGGTGAATCAGTCCTGATGCGATCTGCAAAATTCAATCCGGAACTGTTGGCTGCAGAGTATCCTCATCACACCAACTTGTCAGAACAAGATATCGTGGAACACTGTTACCGCCGCGGCCTGGTTGACCGTGGCCGTCGTCAGCGAACACGCCAACACCCATTGCGTGATGCGCTGGTTCAAAATGGCATGATGACAGACACAGACGTTGGTGCGATGGGCGGCAATGCTGTTTCTCACGACACACCTCCCGGCTGTGGTGCCTTGGCTCTTGCAGTTGTTCCTCAGACGGTATGTCATCAGTCCGGATTCTCAGTTCAGTTTCAATCGTCCAACCCATACTTGAGTCTAAAGCTGACTGACTTTATCAAATCAGGTTACTTCACCTTCCTCGGCCGAAAGCGTGAGCAGCAGCCCAGTCAGCCATACTCAAGAGCAGCAGTTGCCGACCCCTACTAGCAGTTCTGCCACCACTCCCAGTCTTGTTGTCGACAATGAAAATGAATATCATCATACAAATCTCGACTACCTTACAATTGAGGCTGTTACTGCCGACCAGCAATCTGCATATGCTCGAACCAACGGAGCTGGTCTTGCTGCGCTTCACTTCCATCCTCAGATTTCCCCCCCAATCTTAGGGTTTGATCCCCGGATCGTCCAAGATGACTTTGACCCCTTCAATCTGGACGTCTTCGGGTTCGACTTGAACGATAATGTGAAGAACATGTGAGAGCATATGCTGCGCGTCAAGGGACTTGATACATTGAAAAGAACAGAGGCAAACATTGTCCGGAATATCCACGCCAACAGAGCACGGAGGCAGAAATTGGGGGGCCTGTCTCCAGGGCTGGGAGCTACAGGGAAATACATTGGGTGCGGTTGGGCTGGAGACGGGGTGATGGCAAGGCCACCGGCTTGAGCCCAGGAAGGAAAGCTCCAGCGTGGAATGTCTACGGTCACTGTTTCAACAGAAACAGAAATTAATTGCACCATGGATGCGTGTGTTGGGGGTGACCAAATGTTTCAAGCATGTTGCATACATGCAGACGTGGCAAGGCCACGCAGATACATAGCTGTTTTCCATAGAGCTGATAGCCAACAAGGAGAAACATTGAAATCCAGCCATCCTCCCTGCTTCCTTGATTCGTGAAGGTGTTGTGGTACCATCCAAACAAGGGTCTCACGTCGAAATGCCCATCCAGCAGAGCAGTCCTGGCCCACGGTGAGATGGTAAACGCGCCCAAAGGGCGCAGGCAGCACAGTGATTCCCGCTCGACGCCAGTTCCGATGTAGGCCAAGAGATGTCCCAGTACCCGTCCGTGCCGGGGTCAGAAAAAACAAGTATGGATCCTGGCCCTTCATCAATCCTGGCTCTTCATGAATCCTGGCTCTTCATGTATCCTGGCTCTTTACCAACCCATGGACACTCGTAGATGTGGTCTGTAGGTTTGACGGTTGGAAATTCCTTGTGGCTGTACATGTTTCCCCGGAACAAAGGACGGCAAGAAATCTCTGGCGAGAGAAGTGAGGAGGGGTCTCAGGCGGTATTTCTCGAAGCCTGATCCACAGCATGTTAGCCAGCAAACATTCGAAGGTGCAGAGACTGATTGACACGAGGGGAGAGCTGGGAGTTGCTCACTTGGAGAGACTTGCGGGGAATCCAGGCCGGAACTGTGCTTGTCCAGAAGCTGGAGGATGAGATGGCGGACGATGGTTTGGACATTCAAACTCGGCAAGATTGCAAGCCCCCAAAGCTAGCGCAGCCAGGGCAGTCAGCAACTTGTACGATCTTCTTGGGCACCAACATACCTTGTTCTTGAACTCGCATTGCATGATTCATCCCGACAGCCTGGATTCCACAGCTGTCAACAACATTGTAATTTCATGCCTTGGACTTTGTAGCTGAACTGTGATCCTTCTCGGGTTTCGTAACTCGTCACGTTGCCCTTTGAAACTGCGCGCTGCTGCACGCTGCATGTTGACGCTCCAAGCCAACTCAGCACCTTGAGCCATGCAAGTTGCTTTTTGAAACCGCAAGACATTGAAACCCCATTCTTCCCTCGCTATCCGCGCCGCAGACCGCCAATCAACCCTGCAGTTCAGGATCAATCGTTGTAGCTGCATCTTGATCGAGATCCATGGAGGCAGAAGGATTCAATCTTCCACGCAAACTCGATGTATTTTGCCGGATGTCAGCTGAAGTCGAGACAGCTGAGTGAGAAATAAGTGAGAAAGAAGTGACAAGATTTTTGAAATCCATGAGATCTGACTGAGAAACAGTTGACAGCATGATTGAACCCCTCGAGCGGTTGCGTCATGGACATTTCCTGGTGCTTTGAACTGTATTTGATCCTGCTTGCTTATTCCCTTTGCCTGTTGAAACTCCGGCAGCAAGCCACCCACGCCAATTTGAGGGGGATAGTGCTGGAAGCTCGACAGAGAAGGATTCTGTTGGAATGCTGACAGGGAGCCTTGAGCGACTTGTTCAAGTTTTCTGCTTCTTCTCCTGCTTTGAACGAGTCGATTCTTCGTTCGCCCTCTTCAGCTGGCGGAGTTCCTCCTCTCACGTCGACCTTCTCTTGTAATTCGGTCAATCTGGGGACGTTGGGCTTGGGATACCTCAGCTGGCAGCACTCTGCGATGTCGTTGATGTTTTCTATCGCTCCTTGGACTCGTAAGGAGCCCAAAGGCGTCGCTAGATCGATCGTGTTTGGACACGCAGTCTGTTGGAATGTGAAAAGAGAGCCGTCCTGGCATGTTCAAAGGACTGCTGGAATTGCTGACAGGATAGACATAGGCCCCAAGTTCCAAGAAGCCTGTTGGGAGATCGACAGAGACGGATCTAGTTGGAAAGTTGATAGGCAAGCTGTCTGTTGGAAGTTGAAGTAGAGGGATCTTCCCAGGTTCCAAAGATCCTGTTGAATTGTCGACAAGAGCCGCCATCGGATGTCGTCCAGGATGATATATGTCTTTGTTAGGTGCTTAACTGGTGAACGACAGACACCGTGCACTGCTTTTCGACTGCCATGAGACACATGCAGTGCGAATCTCTTTCAGGCGGATGGAATAATGCCACAATTCCGATCTCATTGTCATGCCCAACAGATCCGTCACATCTGAATCTGGACCACACCACATCCATGAACGCTCAAGTCAACGTCAATATCTCCATTACGATGGGACAGTCCACGCATCGGCAAGATCCATGGCAAAGGAGTTCGGATGAGAAGAGCAGACAATGAAATCCAGTCATCCACCATGTGACGTAATGCGTGACGTAATGTGTGACGTAATGGAGGTCAAGAATTCTGTCCGTGTGGTTACAAAAGGCCGTGTCCCTCGGCCGTCGACAGTTCTCTTCCTTCATCTGAAATGCAACTTGCCACGCGGCCCCGCCTTCGCTATCACTTGCCCCCTGCTGCCACCCGTTCTCCATTACTTGCCATCTGCGGCCGCCCGCTCTCTAGCACTGGCCACAGACGTCCCCCAGGGTGATGCATTTGTTGAGTTTTTGATTAGTGGACGATGACATCCTGGGCGACGCCCGTGGTAGGGCTCCGCTCTGTGGCGCCAGGATTCATCCAGTCGCTGCTATATTCGTACTGTTGTGACCTGATGTTTGAATTCATCATTGAAGGATCGTAACGCCCAGTGTTGTCGAGTGTAGTGAAGCTCGGGAAGGACTCGTATTGTTTGAGCGGGGGCAACGATGGATCGTTTGACCACTCCTTCATGCTTAGCATGTTGAGATGCTTGTTGTTGGAAATGCCTCGTAGGTCTGGTCGTATCTCTGGGAAGTATCAGTACTGGTAAATAATGCAGGTATGGTGGGATTCTGACTCACACTCGGAGAACATGTTGCCCGCAGGCAGTCACCCGCGGTGTATCAGTCGGTGAGTATACTTGGTTGATAAGCATGAATAACTGATGGTACCAAAGTACTGTAGGAGTTCGACAGGGGATCCGTCCGTTGGAGGACGTGAAGGTTGGCTGGAGGACGTGAAAGTCAGTTAGATGTAGATAAAGAGGTGACTGGTAGACGCTGTGCACTTACTGTATATCATAGGTGTCGCCCAACAAGACAAAGGGTTTGGCGTCTGCTGGGTATTTGCTCTAGTCTTGATTGTGATGGAAGGGCCATCGCAAATATCGTTGTTACCACCACCCTCCCGTACTGAAGGGGTATTTGCTGCGCATCTGCGCTAGTCTTGATTGTGATGGAAGGACCATTGTAAATGTCATCGTCACCACCACCCCGAGCTAGAGGAATCTTAGCTTCGAAACGTTTTGTCAATCAGGGAAAGTAAGGCGTACCCAACACTTGGGTGGCGGGAATGATGAATCTAGGGAAGTCATGGCGTTTAAGACCAGCGGATAGCTGTTGAGGTCAGCATACGATGTGACAGACAGAAAGGATTGCTTGAGGTGAAGCAGAGGTGTGAGGGTGAGGGTAAGTACGACGTCGTCCACAACGACACACAAGACAGAAAGAAAAAAAAAGGACAGAGGGCGTGGATGGTAACGACACTGACCTGCAATGCAACATTAAAAGAGGATAGAAGGCGTGATGTCGGCCCGGGGCCGACCCCTTGGTCAATCTTGCTGACGTTTCGGAACGCCAGGTAACATTGTTCAGGTAAGGATGGTTAAAATATTGGTCGTTAAGATATGCGTTGGTAATGATGAAGGGATTGTTATTAATATTCATGCTCCCAACAGCGGACTCTGCGAGTCCCGCAGGTAGAACGCACCATTGGCGTAAGGAGAGGGAACGAGGATAGAAGGTGTGTGAAGGTAAATGTGGGATTGATTGTCTCATTAAGTACTATGGAAGTGCTGAAGCCACGTAATGGCCACGTAATGGCCGCGTGATAGGCCACGTAAAAGCTATGGAAGGCAAGTGCCACAGGTACTGATGCAATCGCATGCGGTATTGAGGTGTTGCAGGCACCTGCCATGGAGAATCCACAACCAGGTGTCTGGCTTGGGGCGACAGTGCAGGAGACCATGAACCCAGCCACGCTGGAAAGAGAAGGCTTGTCAATCTTGCTGACGTTCGGAACGTCAGCTTGGTAGCATTGAGAGACTTCGTACATTATGAGGCAGGGGTTGTTATTGATATTCATGCTCCATACAGCTGAATCTATGACTCCGCAGGTAGCTAACGTGATGGGTATTCCCTTTGGCCTTCAGGAATTCCTGAATGGTGTCACCAGTGGCGTTTGGGAGTGCTTGCTCAGGAGCCATTTTCTCCCACTGGCTCCTCCTTGAGGGCATCTCGAGACCAACCATTCGTTTCCCCTTCTTGTGACTCCCCCTTGAGAGCGTCTGCAAGATCAACGGTTCGTTTCTTCTTGTGACTCGTTGAATGGCAGGGTAATGCGGTAAACGACGTATGCGTACATGCGGTGGAATATTTGGCGCGACGTCTTCAGGGCGTCAATGATGGCCGATAGACCAGGTGCGAGGGAAACAATGTCTGCTGCTGATCGAGCTGCATCACGCTCCTTGTAGACCATGTCTAACAAGATGTGGATGGGTGAGAACCTTCTTGCGCTTGATACCAACTGGGCTGGAAGTGCTCCGGGGCGGTGGAATTACCGTACTAGTTGGACAAGTTATGCTCCAGCTGGTCAACGAGTGGACGAGGGTCAATGATCTAGGCGTACGCCTACTAGCACTGATGTGTGGCTCGGACTCGAGGCGTTCAGACTTCATGACACGCTCGAGTTCGACTTGGTGGGCTTGAAGCCGGTATGGCTCAATCTTTGGCTTAAGCTGGTCCGTGGTAATCTTGAGGTTCCGGATGAATGCAGCCAGCTTAAATAAGATCTTGCTGTCCATGGGAGAGTCTAGCTTTATCCGCAGGCCGTCTTTACCCGTCTTTACCCACAAGCCTTTGAGGGACTGTTTGTCGGAGGATGTGCATCTTCACATTCGGTCCTGACGTCAGTCAGTCCCAGACATTCTGCGTAGAGATATCTATCTTTATGTCTTTGCTTCTTTTTTTATTTTGACCAATCTAAGGCACGAAGCTGTCGCGAGACCTGGCTGCTTCCAGGTCGGCCATTTTGTCATTCAGTGCCTCGCGAAGGTGTTTGGCATCATCGCTGGTCTTCCAGGTTGGAAATGCTCCGAGGTGGTAAGTTCAGTGTACTAGTTGGATAAGTTATACTCCAACTGGTCAACGAGTAGACGATGGTCAATGACCTGGGCGTACGCCCAACTGGGACTGATGTGCCACCCGGTGCGCTCGCAACCGGCACAGCTCTATCTTTGGCTTCAGCTGGTCCCACTCGGTCTGTGGGTTCCGTCGCAATCTTGAGATTGCGGACGAATGCAGCCATCTTCCATAAGATTCTGCTGTCTGTGGGAGAGTTCAGTTCTGCGGTACGTGCTTGATCTTAAGTAGTCGATTCTCTTTTGTCGCCAAGCTTTACCCGCAGGCCGTCTTTACCCGTCTTTATCCGCGCCGTTGATGGGCTGTTTGTTGGAGGATGTGCATCTTCGCACTGGGTCCTGATGTCATTCAGTTCTGACGTCATTCAGTCCCAGACATTCTAGGGTGCAGAGATATCTGTCTTTGTGTCTTTATTTCTTTGTTTCTTTTGACCAATCTGAGGCACGAAGCTGTCGCGAGATCTGGCTGCTTCCAGGTTGACCATTTGTCATTCAGTCCCTCGCGAAGGTGTTTGCATCGCTGGTCTTCCAGGTTGGAAATGCTCCGAGACAGGAGCAAGGGAGGTGGGATAGGCAGTATCAGGGGATGTGCACCAGCAGGTGAATGAACAAGGCGTGCTCGCGGAGACTGTAGCCTCTAAGAGGCAATGGGCAACGCCAGTGGCAAAGGCTTTATTGGTGGGGGCGATGTCTTGTTCAATGACATCCAGGAGGGAAGAGATGCTAATGGATCTTTGTTTCTGTTGAGAACGAGTACATTGGAGGACGCCCCCGACACGTCTCCCTCCGTTATGCAACTCTTGAATAATTCCTGCAAGCATGCGATTTCGTGCTCGCCGTCTTTGATGCGATGCTTGTCTAGCGAGTAGATCACCTTTTGACTTGTGATGAGTATACAGCCCTCCTTTAGTCGGTGATTCGCCAGTTACCTCTGGGCTGAGACTCAGCCAGCGTCGACAATCTTCTGACCTTGAACCTCGTTTGTGGTGGATCCAAGTCAATGTCGGCCATATCGCCAGAAGTTCATGGACATTTGGTGTTGGATCGGGTATATTTGGTCGACTCTGAGGTCAAGAGTCGGCTGGTTGACTGTGGTAGGTCTGTCAAGAGAAGATGAGGCGCGAAGCTGCTGCCCCCTTTCCCCCCCAAGCCGGTGGCGACTCGTAAAAAACTTTTGAGTAGTACAGTGCTTCTTGGCCTTCTTCGCCTTCGATCCCGTCGTCATTCAGTCCTAGACACTCAATATGTCTATCGAGAAGAGCCGGTTTTCCCTGGTCAGGTACATAACTGTCAGAAATTTCCAGAATGCGACTGAATCGCTTCATACTCTGCGACGACGTTAAAATTGAACGAAGGTAATTAATTCCCACTGAGAGTGAGCCCGTTGAACGCCACGCAATGCTGGTTGGTAGTTTTCGTCACAATGCGGATCTCCATATTCCATCAATCCAGATATGGAAGGCTTGTGGTCAAATACAGGCGAATGGACTCGGGCAGCAAGAGTTGATCACGCGGGCTTCGGCTTGTGTTTGGAAAGAACGCACCCGAGTGACTTGAGCCACACGTTCGACGTGAGGTGGTCGACGTCTGAGAATTATCTTTTTCGTCTTTCGATCGTCGATCGAGGTGGTCCTGCTCGGAAGGAGGAGGTCTCTCAATCACCTAGTGGCTCCAAGGAGTAAGTCGCTCCTCAACGGCGTCCAGCGCCTTGAGTAAATGTAGGTCCGGGTGTCTGCTGCGTCCAGCGCCTTGAGTAATTATAGGTTTGAGTATCGATGGCGTTCCAGCGCCTCGAGTAATTGTAAGTATGGGTGTCGGCGGCGTCCAGCGCCTCAAGGGACTTGAAGTCCGGATGCTCTTCAACGGTATCCAGCCGAGAGAAGTGCAGATCGATGTCGACACCTTCAACAAATCCCAATACTTTTCCTCGATAGCGAGGATCATGAGGATAGGTGAAGGTCGGGGGGTAGAAGTGAGTTGTAGTAGGAGGCCGGGAACGATCCCAGCCTCCAAGGAATCTGGGGACCAGGGACAATATCCCCTCGGGCGATACAGCGGGCTCTGCCGCCGCCTCGGCCACCTTCTGTGGATCGGGTATGTAACCTGTGGAAGATTCGAAGACGGTGACGTTGAAGAATGACTCCTCCTCGCCGGCACCTGTGGGCCGATCAATCACCGCGCGGGTGTTGATTCCGGTTGTCGAGGTACGGCAGTTGTAGCAACCACGGTATGTGGTGAAAAGTGAATTGTCCCTCGGGTCGACCACGAAGACGACATTTCCCGATGCCGACGATAGCCTGAACTTTACTCTCACGATCGAACCAGATAAAAGGCATGTACAAGAGTGGTAGCTTCGTTCAACTTTGCCATCAACCAGAACTTCCGGCACGATCCGCCAAAGGTCAAATGTACCCAGAAGATCTATCATCTAATCCTCCTGTTCAGCTCCGACGGTCTCCTGCTCTTGAATTTCGTTTGTGGTGGGTCCGAGTCAACATTAGCAATTCGCCAGTTGTCTCTGGCGCCACCTCACTAGGTGTTGACCCCCGTTGTCGACAGGCGGTATTTGGTGCAAAGGGTCGCCGCAGTTGTAGCAACCACCGTCCATGATGTTGACTGACGTTGTCAACGACGTTGTCAGAGGGCGGTACCGCAGTTGTAACAGCGGCGGCCCATGGCGTTGACCCGCTTTGTCGGCCGGCGGTGCCTGATGCGATGAATCCCGCAGGTATAGCAGCCTCTGTCCATGATGTTGGACGGTGGATGTGAGGGTGTGTTCAAGGATGGAGAGAACCAAGGCCATGGTTTTGAGTCAAAGGACCTAGTAGTGCACAGTGAAGCATTAGTTTATGTGAAGTGCAGCAGCTAGTGACGGTGAGACTGAGAGAGGTGCAGAGGAGGAAAAGGACTCACTTTGTCGATGGGCATTGAAACATTTTGCTGTCTGGACAATGACATGAAGCATCCAGAGGGAGATGTACACAAAGGAAAAGGATACACAAAGGGAGGCCGAATGTGCTGAGGCATGCAGAGATGCAGCGGTGCGGAAAAGAGGGAGAGTGGGAGAGATGCAGCAGAGAGAGAAGTGCAGAGGTGCAGCAGGAAAGAAAAAGACTCGCTTTGTTGACAAACAACCTGGAAGAACCACTGTTGATGCAACCACGACAACAAACACTGACGTATGTTGGTCGTTGCTTGTGCATTCACAGCCTGATGCAAACAAGCTTTCTTGTGCAGACTCCGGATAGGTGGATGAGTGGGTGGGTGGGTCCGCGGGTCAAGCTTTCTCCGACCCCTAAATCACGTGCGGGGAACGACATGTTCGGAGATAGTCGGGGCATCCAGAGCTGCTCGGGGTTACCCGGAGTTACTCCGCATTAACTCCGTGGCTCCGGATTTAACTCCGGAACCATGCGCGGGGACACGCGGGTCGAGCTCTGTCAGACATGGTCGAGTCAGCACCTGCGACAAGAACGCGACACGGATTCACGTGAAGTCGTACCAAACGTCGTACCAAAGTGGCGTTCTTTGTGTAACCCTGTACAACGTCGTCGCTGTGAGGAAGCTGGAGACACAAAGCCAAAGAGACGGACACCCAGATGCAGAGATTGGGAAAGAGACAGACAAAGAAATGCAGGCGCAGAGACGCGTCAGAAGGCCAGGAGTTCACGTCAAGATACGCAGACATACAGACATTGTCTTTGACCCTCGCAACTTTCTTCAGTGTTGTCATCATGGTAGATGACACGAATGCAGATACGCAAATGCAGACGTGGAAACACCGACACGGAGATACAGACACAGTTGCAGACACAGATGCGGAGACATAGGAGAAACAGAGACAGAGACAGAGACAGACGCAGGCAAACAGACATCAGGAGGTGAGGAGTTGAGGAGTTCAGGATCTCAGGGAAAGGCGTACAGATGTGACATATATGATGTCTGTTTCGCAACGTCCTCCAACATGGTCCTGATTCTGTGTTTTCCTTCATCCCCGTCGTTGTGAGGATTTTCAGAAGCAGAATCAACAATGCACACAAAAATGTGGAGATATGAGTCCATTGTTTTGGTCCTCGCAACATCCTTCAACATCACCGTCGCGAGGAGATGGAGATACAGAGGCACTTACCCCCTTTTGCCTGCAGTGTGGCCTCATCTTTGCTGCCGCCTGACATCACCGTGGTGAAAGGTCGCAGAGACACAGACAGCTGTGCCCTTTTTTCGACAGAGTCCGGGAACCCAGGGAAAAGGTACAGATAGGATAGAATGTCTTGACGATGCAATTTCCTTGATCATCATCTTTTGACATGGTCGTCGTGAAACTTTGTAGATGTCGGCGAACTAGCTCCGGTGTTGCAGATGACTCCCCCACCTTCTGGCAGCGGACTCGACTCTCGGGCAACAAGGACGGGTCAACACCCCATACCAAGTCGTGCATCTATGACGTACACGGCATTGACCTAGCAACCATTGTTTCCTTGGCCGTTCTCGTGGTGAAAAGTTGTAGATATCGAGGCAATCACCTCGTCTTCTGCAGAAAATTCTTCTCTTTTCTCTACGGAGTTCTCTATCGGTGCCTCGTTATCTACGCAGCGGCCGGGGCGCGTCCGCGATTGGTGTTTAGCTACGACCTGCACTACTTTGACGGCTTCAACCTCATTATTGTTCTCGTGAGGGTGTTGCTGGTACAGAGGCATTTACCACCCTTTTCCTCCAGCGAACCTTTTCCTTTTCTTGCAGAATACGCGCTCTTTGTTGTAGAATCTTCTCCTTTTATTTGTCGAAGACTCTCCTTTTCTCTGTCGAAGACTCCTTTTCTCTGTCGAAGACTCTCCTTTTCTCTGCAAAGTCTTTTTTTCTACGCGGCAACAAGGCATTCCATGGGATTGCCTGAAGACGAGTGTGTGTGTGGCGTGCCATCTTGGATATATCTTCATTTACAACATCGTGGTGCAAGATTATATACAGAGGCAGCTGGATCCTTTTCTGCAAGTGTATTCTCCTTTTTCTACAAAAGAATCTTCTCTTTTCTGCAGAAAACTCTCCCTCTTCTACATCCTTTTGATACGGAGTCTTCTACTTTTGTCTGCGGATGTCTCTACTTCTGTAGATTATTCCCCTTTTGATACAGAGTCTTCTACCTTTGTCTGCGGATGTCTCTACTTCTGTAGAGTATTCCCCTTTTGGATTGGCAGAGTACTCGAGGAGTTTTTCTTGTTTCTACTCCTCCATTATCTACATGGTATATATCTTCCTGTTTCTACTCCTCCATTATCTACATGGTATATATCTTCTTGTTTCTACTCCTCCATTATCTACATGGTATATATCTTCTGCGTTCTACAGGTTCGCCTTCTCTTTTCGGAGCATATCCCCCCCCTTTTGCTACAGAATGCTCTTCCTTTCTACAGACTTACCACTCTGCGCGACAGGGACCCGTCATGGACCACCCGCAGTGACCCCGGGCAGACGTGACGGGGACGGTCCTGACTTTTGAACCCGGTTGTGAGCACGGTGCAGAGCAGGGGAAGCCGCCTCCCACCGTTCTCTGCGCGCTCCTCGGTCAAATGGTCTCTTCTCTGGTTTCCTTTCCCCCTTTTCTCTCTCTCTCTCAGGGACGCACCAGTTGAACTTTACAGACACGAGTGTTTTCTGAATTCCTTGTCTTGTGTTTTGAGAACTCTATACTCAGAATTGAGTGAGTTTCTTTGCTTTGTTCACGTTGTTAAATCATCTCTCCAGAGTTGTTAGCCCGAAGTCATTGCTCTTCTAGCAAGCATTCAGATCTCGGCAGGACAAGTGAACATCTCTCCACCCACCAGGCCGTAAGTACTGCTCCTCGTGCACCTCGTCTTACTCTAACCTTCATTTAGGACAGTTCGACACTATTGTCCTTTTGCTTTCCGTCAACCTACAACCTCTACACATCTTTCATCACCACAATGGCCTCGAGTGATCACCAAATGTTCCCTGTAACCCTCGAGAGAACCCCCACATCGATCGACAAACCATTCACCCTTCGCCGGCTATACGAGACCGGTAACCTGAGGAGATCCGGGCTCTTGGAGCAGCCTGAACCAAGCCAATACCTGAACAAAAAGATTTGCGCCATACGGGGCAACGTTGTCCAGCTCCTCGTCGATGGAGTTATCACCGCTGCCAACACGGAGCTCTCCGGCAGTCATTTTGCCAACAACGTCGATAGTGGCGTTCACGAAGCTGGCGGCCAGCGACTACGCCAGGCGTGCCGTGCCTTGGGAGGTTGCGCGGTCGGTGGCGCAAAGGCCACCAACGGCCACGGCCTTGCGGCCAGGTGGCTGATCCACGCGGTGGCTCCGGTCTTCAGCAGCGCCATGCAAGGTGAGCGTGGACTCCAGCTCAGGTCCGCATATCTCAATGGAATGCGATGCGCCGTCCAAAATCGGTGCCGCACGATTGCCATTTCGTGTTTGTCCATCGGGCCGTATGGCTTCCCAACCGGGACGTCGGCAATGATTGCTCTTGAAGCAGTCAAAGAGTTCCTGCAAGGCCCCAGTGGGCATGTCCTCAGAAAGGTTATCCTTGTCGTTACCACCCTCCATGAAGCCGAGGTCTATGCGATGTGCTTGCCGTACGTGTCCCCTTGCATCCCTCTCGTTGCTGTACTGTGCTAACTTTGTACTTGATCTAGGCGATACTTTCCTCCGACGCGTTCTGACCTCGGTCTCCCGCCGACCGAGCCCCTCCTGCCCACACTTACCTTTCAGCCTTGGGGCCCATCGGGCTACAGGAATTCTGGCCCGTATGGGCAGATCTTTTGCCACCCAGCTGTAGGAAATGCAGACAACGCGGTGGAACCAGAGGAGAGGAGAGCGCCAATTGAGACACTGGCAGTCGACGATCGCGCCGAGGACCCGGCCAGCCTCCTCGCAGCCATGAAGGACACCTTTCGTGGTTGGTTTGCCTGTTTTTGATTCGTTGTTTACAACATCTCACAACCGCACGATCACATGGCGAACGTTTTCACTTTGAACCCTTGGTCCTTTGACCGAGAGACAGGCCGTGGGGCCAATTTCGACTGGTGTATGGGGGGAGAAGTGCTCTGCAAAGGCAGGCACAGTATGGATACTGGAAGAATGATGGGAATCCCACACACACTACATTTTTATTCATTGTGTGTTGACCCCCATGATCATGACCATCCACCGGTCGTGTTGGTCGTCTGTGCAAAAACCTCGATTTCTATCCGAGTGTACTTCTATCCTTGCTTTACAAGTGTTACTGCTCGCGAAATGGCGACATTGGTATGATTTAGCTGAGGCAGGATTGAGAACTGATAATCGATATCTGATAGTACAATGGCGAATACTTACCCCCTGATTTCTCCTGGTAAACAGCCCGCCCGCTGGCAGTTGCGTGGACCAGAAAACATTTTGGAGGGTTTGAGGAGGGGGGGGGG
>NW_019174093.1:0-50699 GCF_001642475.1 Fonsecaea monophora
CCCCCCCCCCCCCCGAAACCGGGGCAAATATACGCTCCAAATAACCTTATCAGCTCGCTTGGGTTTTATGGATGCATGACCACGCCTTGGACAGATATTACCACCCTCCCCAGGCCAGCATATGACCTTAAATCTTGTCTTTTCCATTTGCCTCCCACGTCTATTAAAAAAGAGAACCCTTGTGGACCTAGTTGGTCATTGAATCGCTTGGTCCTGGTTGAACCGCCGGCGGATCATTCGAATCATCATGAGCTGAAACCGCTGACTTCAGAAGTTCATCGCGATACTTCTCTAATCCAGCTTCCTCGGCATAATATTGAATTGGTCGCTGCAAGTTCCACGAGTTCCAAACAGGATCACGGGCGTCTACGATCACCTGGGGTCTAGGGCTGTCCTTCTCGTCTCCGCCGACCTCTGGATTGACCTTACTGATGTATCCACCAGAATAAGAGCGGCTTTGTGCGATGCGTTGTACATCCGAGAATGGCATGCGCCAAACCGCGACCGGTTGGTCGGCTTCAGTCCATTTCCACAAGTAAGTGCCACGGTATGTCCTCCTTATCGGCTGTTGCTCTTCCACAGAGTCGTATCGTTGTAAAAAATCAGGCAAATACCCGAAGCTTTGGAAGACTATCCAAAAACTCTTGTCGGCAGGATGAAGCAAGACGTCCAATGGTACTTCTCGAGCCCTGCGTTCGTCGGTATCGTCGACATCATCGTCCAACGAGGCTGCTATTTTTCCAATCGCCAGGCCATAACGTAAGGTTGAACTGTATTCTGTGTCTTCTGAACTTCGGAGATGGGGCGGGATTATGATTGGAGGGTCATACTCGACCCAGCGTGATTCCATTGAAGCAATCACTTTCTGCTTTCGTATGTTCCTAGGGACGAGAGTGCACCCAGGGGAGATATATGGATGCGCGTTGATATAAAAATACATTCGTCCATACTTGAATAGCAGGAATGGGATCCATGGACGACCGTACAGGCCCAGGCGCCTGTGGTAACACCCCCAGTCGGTTTTCGTTCTCAAGTCACTAACCTGCTTCGGGTCCCAGATATCAAGGGACTTGATTAATTCGCAAAAGTCAGTTGGGGTCAGCCTTGAAGCCTCGAACTGGGCACTGATCTTAATTCTCAGGAATGCCGTGCTGTGTGGCTCGTCAGGATTCCAATTCCAGTCTATGAACAGGTGGTATTTGGATTTTGGCCAAGAATTCTCCGCAATCGTCAATGGGCTTTTCTCTCTGCCGGTGTGCTTCTTGTCCAAGAAAGCCCATTCGTCTTCCATGAGTTTTCGAAACTCGTGTCGTAATTCATCTGTCAACTCCAACTTTGGGTCTTCGCTAGATGGCTCAGTCATGATGTCTGCGCTGGGAACGAGGCTGCTGTCGACAAGGGCAACAATGTGCTTGGGATGAGAGGATAGTAATGGAGAAGTGGTCGGGTGGAACTTGAGAAACCAGGTCAGGACTCGGTCTTAGTAGCTAGCTCGAGAGGGAGTGTGTTTGTCTGCAAACGGACAAGAAAAAGTTCGGAATGCCTCCTCCTTCACCAAAGCGAGGATCCAAGGAATGTGGGGTGATGGAGTCGAGTAAACAACCAAGGTCCCTCTTTCTTTTTGGTTGCGTGTCACTCCGCTTGCTTGAGCCTGTCGTGAGTTCTTTAGGTGTGGACTCGGTCCAAGCGCCAAAGTGACGGTTTTGTCACTTTTCACCTTCCCTAGTGCGAGAAGAGTGAGACCGCAAACGTTCGAGCTGAAATAGAGGAATGATGTATCGAATGCCACGATGGATTTGTGGGTTTCGAGTATCGAGCTCCGGGTCGCCCAGAGATACCCGGAATGCAATTTATCCAACAAGTACTTCCTCACTCTCGGTCCGTCTCAAACTCAGAGACATGATTGCGCTAGGGTCAGGCAACCGAGTCGAGTCTGGCGAATAATCTGTCGAGAACCTCTGCCCTGGCCCGGACTGGGTACGGATTCATGGCTACCTACGTCAGGAAATCTTGAAAAGACGAACACAAAAGGGTTCAACAAGAGCTTGAGACGAGAGCTGACTGCAAACGGGACATACAAAGGAAAATAGAGCCCTCTTGCACTGTTGTCTGGCTTCCGCGAACGACCTGATCGCTGGCACTCCGCTGACCCGTGCTGCTCAATAGCAACCGGAATCGAATCGCTATTTGACTCGAGAACAGATGTAGACAAAACATTGACGCAACGAGGTGGGATGGGGGATGTGTGCGTTGTCAGGGCCCCGGGAAAGGCCTCACTGCGGCATGGTCTTATACTTTTGAACAAGATCTTCCATCAATCCAGTGATGGATGAGGGTTGATCTAGGCTACTCTCTATGCAGTAAAACACCTGGGCACAGCGTCAAAATTACAAGTCAAGAGTTGCATAATATCGTCAGAGGAGGATTACTCCTCGATAAATGGTCCGCCCAGCTTGTTATTTGGATCATACTTCTTCTTGATTTCCACCAGTTTACTCCAGTTGGCTCCAAAGACCTAGTGGTGGTGGGCGTCAGTACGTGTTGACGGCTTCAACGATAAATCTCCATACCTTCGTCGGGTCAACAAAATCTTCTAGGAAGTTAGGGAAATAGTCGGCCTCCGTATGACCTGGACGTATCTCAAATGGTGCTTCTGCTAACGCTTTGTGTGCCAAAGCGTCGCTTTCGGGTGAGCCTGGAATGACACCCGTGCCTAATTGAAGATTGTGTTGGTTTGCTGTATGAGGCCAGGCGGAGACGAGGCTGGGGAAGCCAACGGATTGATAGACAGCCTTGGGAGTTAACGAACGCATCTTGGAAGAAACCCTTGGAGTAATTCTTACCTTTTGCATGACTTCCGTGAGTACATAAGTGCCCATAACCAGTCTTGGATCAGCCTCCAAGAGTGACAAATACCAATTCCAAGCTCGGAGTATCAAACCCTCATCGACAGAGGGAACAGTGACGCCGGCCGCCCAGGTATTAATCTTCCCGAATGGGGCTTTCGACGCATCTACCCCAGGTTAGCTAGGAGACTTGTCGACTCTCACGAGTTTCGGTTGTCCCTACCAAATTGTTGGTTCACTCCTCGGAAGTTGAGGGTCTTGGTGAGGTCGACGGCTCCCGGGATGTCCAAGGCCCATTTGAAACCCGCTCCACTTCTACCATGCTCGGGTCCGTTGGCGTCGTATGCAAAAATTGCCAGTCCAGGGTTTGCCTCCCGCCCCGCATACGTGCCTGCTGTTATGTCAAGGCAATACAAATGTAGAGCCATCTTTACATCATCACATCGTGAAGCAAAAGCAGCAGTTTCGCGCGCCACATCCTTCAGAGCCGCCGGTGGATAGATGATCTGTCCACAGAAGATTGAAGATGGATACTTGTAAACTCGCATCTTGAAGGCGATGGCGACTCCAAATCCTCCGCCGCCGCCGCGAAGAGCCCAAAGAAGGTCTGGTTCCCCACTTGCCCAGAGGATGCTGCCATCCACTTTGATGACCTGAACGTCAAGCAGATTTTGAGGATCGCAAGCGAGGCCGTACTCTGAACTCAGCCAGCTCTGTCCGCCGTGGAGAATTGATCCACCAACGCCAACATAGGTACACCGAGCACTGACGGCTGCGTATCCCGGAGCAGTTTCTTCGAGCTTCGCGTCAATCTCGCCCCAGCAGTGACCTGCACCAAAAGTAATGGTTTCTTTGTCAGAGTCGAATGAGAACGCCTTGAAGGCTGATAGTGAAATTAACACGTCTTTGCTCGTCGCGTTCCCGATTCCAGTGCAGCGGATGCCAATGTCGAGGTCCGTGGTATTTGCATATGCAATCATCCTGCTCAATGCTTCCACCGTCCTAGGAGAGACAACAGCTAGAGGGTGCTTGTTGGCCTGCACAGCCCATGTTTTTGACTGCTCTTCATAAAGAGACGATTCGGGCGTCACGATATCAGAAGGGGACACGAAGGCCAGTAGACTGGCAAGCTTTGGATCGGCCATGTCTATCTTTCTTTAGCCCTGACAGAAGAGACTCATTGAGGTGGGCAGGCCTGGGTATAAAGAAGGGACATTGATTATCGATCATAGCAACTGTCCATGTCATATTGTCAATCCTCAGGCATCACTGGGCTGGTCGCCTGAAAACCGCAGCTTGCGAATACATCCAAGTGTGTCTCACCACTTGGCGGGACGCCTCTCAGATCCGTCTTGTCTACCAATCGTAGCAGTCTATCTTTGATCGGCGAGACTGTGGTCGGCCCATGCCAAGCAGCTTCGCCAGATTCGTGTAGTTCGTGTTGTTGCCACTTGGCGTAACAGTCTCTCGGAAGCTGCATCGTTATTTCTGATGGTTCCTTGCTTTGTCGCAGCTGTCTCTCAAGTCGATTGGTGATCATGGCTTCACTCGTCGAAATCGACTCGCTTGAAATCTTAGTCATCGTCGACAACGAAGTCGATCCAATATCCTCATACAAGCACCCAGAATTGAAGGTCTCGGGACAACTGTCAGATGTTGCTTTGAGAGCCCCGATTCAGGATGGAACTAGGGGAGGTTCAAATTTCGAGATCCGCATGGACAATATCTGCTGCGGGGCCCATGGCTTGTCATTAATGATTGTAAGCAGACTGGGTGTGACTACCAGAGGTTCCTACTAGCTGCTGATCAAAATTCGGTACTGACGCGTGGTCTAGACTGCCGTCAAAGGGCACAAGCGGCATACGGTCCTGTTTGATACAGCCCCAGAAGAGCACATCTGGGAACTCAATGCGAAGAGGTTGAGAGCAAATCTCCGTTCGGTCGATAGGATACATTTGTCTCACTGGCACCGTGACCACTCCGGAGGCATTTTGAAAGCAATTTCCATGATAAATGATGCAAAAGGCAGCCGCGGCATTCCGGTGGACCTCCATCCAGATCGACCAACATATCGAGGCTTCTTGGGCCCGGCTGGTCCAGTCTCGCTGGAGAGGGATCCCACGTTCGAAGAAATCGAGTCTGCTGGAGCTACGATCGAACAGAATAATCAATCGCACACGATCCTCGAAGATATGTTTCTTGTCTCCGGGGAGATTCCTCGAGTGACCTCGTATGAAAAAGGCTTTCAGCGTGGCATGAGGTTCAATTCAGAGAGCTCTCGTTGGGAAAGCGACGAGCTGATTTTGGATGAAAGGTTCCTGATGTGTAATGTGAAAGGTAACGAGTCCTCCTGCTCTTCCGGGTCGACGCTGACACAACCCTAGGAAAGGGAATTGTGGTTTTCACTGGATGTAGCCACGCAGGAGTGGTGAATGTTGCCAAAAATGCTGTGCAGCTGGCTGGCGGTGCCCTTCCACTATTTGCCGTCGTTGGTGGATATCATCTTGTCGGACCAAACGAAGCATACATCAAGGACACAGTTGCAGACTTGAAGGCTTTGAACCCTAGCGTCCTGATGCCGGGACACTGCTCCGGGTGGAGAGTCAAGTATGAAATAGAAAGGGTAATGCCTGGGAGGCTAGCCCCGTCGACCGTCGGCACGCAGTTCGTGTTGTAGCAGCACAATTCTTTGCTTGTTCCATTATCCCATACAGCAGTTAGAGGCATGCTGAATCGTAAAGTCCCAAACACTATATATCTTCCCTCCTCTGCCGCAGGATTTTGTTCTCTCCATATCGCAGTAGCAACACGTGCAAAGTGAAAGGCCGGAGTTAGGTCGGAAGCGGAGTTAGGGAACTCCTCATATATACACCCAGCACTTCCTTGTAAACCCGATGTCCAGAGGATCTGTGCCGTAGACTTTGACAGTCATCATCTGAGTCAATATGACTTCCATTCAACGCAGCATTGCCATTGCATTCTTGGACACGTTCAAGGACCTCGACCTCGAGGCAAATCTTGCTCTCAGAACGGCAGATTGCGTCCATACCATCGCTCCTGCAACATTAGGGGTCCGTCCGAACATGTCAAACCATGACTTCGGAGCACACCTCTTGTCTCTGAAGGAATTCATTTTAGCAATTCCTGTCACCCCCAAGAAGATTTATGAAGGAGGTAACCTCGTCACCGTTTGGGCAACAAGTGAAACAACGTTCCGCGAGCAAGCAAAGGATAAAGACTCGACGGTTGACTGGAGCTATGAGGGAGAATATATTTTTGTCTTCACCTTCAATCAGACGGGCGACAGAATCCAGCACATACTCGAATTTGTCGACAGCAAAAAGGTTGAGAACGCCCGAGTACTGTTCCAGAGAGCTGCCCGGAACAGAGCGGGGGAAAACAGCACGAATACGGCTCGCTAGGATTAGCTTTAAAGCACAATATCCAGAAAGAAATCCCGCATGGTTGAAGAAGCAGAGGGGCAAATACCCAGTACAAATCTGTCCATGTTGAATCAGATTGCTGCCTGGATAGAGGATCTCCAATACGGAAGCTGACGATGGCCAAACATGCTTCAGAAGAGAGGTCGTTAGATGCCAATGAAGATATCAATGCCGTGACGACCCGGAGGAGCCCTGTCTATCGAGGGTGAAGTGCCGTGCTCGCGGTATGGGTTTTTATACGTTGTCAGAGACACAAGCAGCTGGTCAAATATTTGTGCGTCTTTCTACCTCTCATTTCATTTCATAACGGCAGAAAATGTGGGGAATCCAGCTCTGAGGCGACCCAGGGCTCAAAAGTCACTTACTTGGACGTTACATTCTTTGTTTTCCACTCGCTGTGAATAGACACCGGTCGCCGCTCGAATAGACTTTTCCTATGAGCATTTCATCTTGGTCCTTCTTCAAACACAACATGTCTTTGGACGTGAGAAATAGTGCTCGATTTTGAGCGTAGGCAAGGCCGTAGCGTGGCGGGGTAAGATTAACCCATACATAGATGTAATAGGTTTTGCGTCCGTTCGGCTGCTGTCTTTTGACCCGGTGGCCATCGAAAGTAATAGCATCTGTAAGGTTCAAATTCAAAGTGGCGAGGACGAAGAGACTCCAACAGAGCCACAAACCTAAGTTCTTGTGATTCGAATGCCGTTGACACGGATTGACGTAGAAGCGGTCACTCGATCGAGTCCAGCTGTGGCAATGCTTTCCACCGTTTTTTTGAGTGGAATGACGAAAATGAGACATCAAGAACCAAGGGTGACTCCAGGTCGAATTGATCTGTGGGATTGGCGCTGGACCTAAATTCGGCGCTGGTAGCGGCCATTCAAAGTGACAACTGATGTCTTGACTGAGTGAGCCTCTCTCCTCTCTAATAGCCTCTTTCGCAATTGAGCCTGGACTATCCTAATTAGTCGGTCTCACATTCTCAGCAGCATCACGGCGGACAATGGTTCGTCAATGACTCAGTCAATGCAAAAGTTCTTCGTGTTGAGGCTGACGAGTTGTGGCGCAGATTCTTTAGACGGCGTGGAGGAAGCATACGGTAGGTAGGGCATTCCACCGAATATGCGTTGCTTCAACTCCGGTAATCTGTCATTCTCAAGCACCTTCAATTTAACCGGTCGGGTCGATAAGAGAAGATGCCACTCTGATGCATGAATCTCTGTAGTAACATCAAGGCTGTGTCAGGACGCATGGGAAAGCTTCCTCGGGAAAGTTGAAACCACAGGTCGTTATTCGACCAACGCTTTAGCTGGGCTGAAACAGAAATTTTTTCTTTCTCTTCCTCCTCCATACACATCATAGAAATTGCAACATCAGGTCTGTGATGGAGAGGAAACACCATCATGCCACCATGTCCGAGAAGAGAAAATTTTGGAGAGTCGGCTGCGGTTCAGCTGAGCCGAAACCCATGGGGATCCATGTGACAAAGCTGGTAAGGATACGCGGGACCAGAGGGCCAAAAACAGAAACAACAAGGTGGCGATCCAGTAGAAGAGCGACACCAGGCGGTGCGTCATGAGTAACCAACTTGACCAAGCTTCTCCGGATATTTGGGCTAAATTGCGGGGCGATCGCAAGACGGGACAGAGAGGAGAGAGGAGGGAGAGGGAGAGGTGTGCGAGAGCACTGACTCGATCTGCATGGGACACGCGAGAGGGGGAGAGAGAGAGAGACTCGGTAACCAGAGAGAGACCCCCAAATGAGCTACTGTGGTGGTACCCTCAACAGAAAGAGGCAGTTCGAGGGAGACGAAAGGGGCTAAGCACTGACCATGCCGGTGCCAATTCTGGGCAAACAATTGAAGCGAGAAAATCCAGCAGAGACTGTGACAGGTTCGCTTGCCGTTACCCTTGTTGTTGCATCATTTCATCAGCTGGTGCTGCTACCATCCTTCGACCATGGCATCCATGGACAGAGTAAGCTTTTTCTCTCACCATCACAACCACTGGCATGCCCTCGCTTCAAGCAGGGTCCAAAATAACATCCCTCGCCCACACGTGGCAGTCGAGCGCCAGTCGAGCGCTTCTCAGGGACCTCACCACAGGTATTGGCCGTTCTCCAGTTTTTGCTAATCCAGCTCCGGCTAGCCATGCGACGTGCATACGGCCGTTATCACTGCTGAAGCGGCATGCGACGAGGCTCTCCAATATCCTAGAGAAAACTCTCCATCCTCATGTTCGAAGCGCCCAAGGCTCAGGCACTGCATTGTGGTTACAACAGCCCTGACAAAGTCGCCTGCTTGCGCCCCCATCTCACAGCCTGGCCCACGGAGAAAGATGCGACGCAACATTCCAGACAGCTGTTCCCCTGACTGAGAACAAGTTTGGCACGGTCAAGACTTATCTAAGTGCACGGGATTTCGAGTCAATGACCCAACCCACCCAAGCGCGATCAAGTTAAATATCCAAAGGACACCGCTGAACAAGCAGTCAATTCGAAACAATCAGAACAATCAGTGGCCTCCTCGACTCTGTGATAGCAAGCACCAACCTGGTAGTGGAACATGCATCTCGCATCGTAAAACCAACCTCGCAGCCCACATTCCCCAAATCATCCTCTCATTCACGGGTTCTCCCTCCCGCCATTCCGGATGGGCAACATTGGTCGTCCAAGCACAGGGTGTTTTCTGTGTCGCAAACGGAGGGTCAAGGTCGGCCACGCCGCGTCCCGGGTTTCTGGAAAAACATTCCTTGTGCTGACTGATGATCGTTCTAGTGCGACGAAGGACGCCCCGGATGCCGCAACTGTGCCCGGCTTAAGAAACCCTGTCCCGGATATCGAGAACCAGGCTATGGCTTTATTCGAACCGCTGTCTTTGTATCCTCCAAACCAGGAGACAGCCCAAGCCCGAAATCGTCGTCATCCGAGAACCTCACACAAATAGCGCTTTATCGTGCCAGCTCCACTTCGACCGAGGGCGACGACAGCGATTCTGCGAACAGCGACTCGATCATCCACTCATTTTCTCGCGCAACTCAGAGACTACGCCCCGTGAACAGTCTGTCCGGCGATGTGACTGAACAGGCAGTTTGTTACTCCCTCACACAACTTGATGCCAACTCTCGGGTGCTATATGGGAACCATGCATTCACGTTCCTGCCCAAAATACTCTCCAGCTCAGGGCGAGATTCTTATCTATATGCGGCCATGCGATCAGTTGCTGCAACCAATCTGGCTAACCGATCACCGACTGTCGACATGCACTCTATCATCGAAGCCGAGTATGCGCGGGCAGTATCTAGCGTGACTGCTGCCCTAGCAGATCCTGAACAATGTTTAAAGGACGAGACTCTGGTCGCAGTTTGGTTGCTCGGCATCAGAGAGGTAGGGTTGCTCAGCCCATCCCCCTTGTCGATCTTTCTAACATTGAGCAGCTTCTGGCTAGTGTCAATGGACCACACGGAGGCTCGGCCCATCAAACGCACGTCGACGGGACTCTAATGCTTCTGCGTTTACGCGGTGATGAACAGTTTAGCCGCCCCGAGGGTCGTCACCTATATCACACTCTTCTTTCGGCCATGGTATGGGCGCCTGGAAAGAGCTTGGGGATGCTGAGCGCTGACTTGTTTCAGCATTGGAAGCCTCTGTTCGCCAGCGAGGAGCCGTCACCAGAATATCTGATGCTGGAATCACAATTACCCAAGGCCACTTCCACGATTCCAACGGCATCCTTGAGACTGAGGAGCTTTTTCCACGGTGTCTCCAAACTGCGAGCCCGTATCAAGAATTTCCTGCTGATGCCACAGAATGCGTCTGTCAATAAATTCCAGACTGTGAGCTCCTACTTGAGAGCTGCAGCCAGACTCGAGGACAAGGTCAGCGGATGGTGCGACATTTTCGACTGGCTTCCTCGAAAGGTGTTGATCGACACACCGCATCGATACCTTCCTCGCACACCGTGGACAACGGGAACTCTCTTCAGGCTGCACTGCTTCGGGTCATGGGAGGCTTTCTTCCATTGGAACCGGTATTTTGTCGCAAAGATCTGTCTGCACGCAGCTCTACTCAACGCCATCGGTAGTCTTGGGAGCAACCATCCACGTTACGACGATGGAAATTTGGCGGAAGACATCTCTGAATTGGTCACCACCCACACCAAGGTGATACAGGAGACAGTCGGCGACTTTCTTGGCACCCTGGCTTTTGCCTTTGGAGACGTGGACAGAAACGGCCTGGCCCGTAATACCCCGACTGCAGTGGTCAGTGACGGGGCGTCTACTGAGCAGCGCGGCATTGACATCCCCAGCGCGTTACAAGTGCAAGCACCTTTGTCTTATCTGATCACTTTGAGATGCCTTGGGCCAGGGCAGAGAGAGGCCATGTTTTTAGCTCTGCAGCGCGTTCGGGCGGAGTTTAGTGTATACTGAAAAATGGATCTTCTCAGCCTTGAACTGGGAATAAAAGTCGATGCTCAAACATGCTGGACTGTGTAGAACGGTTCAATACAAATTTTCTTCCCACATTTGCTCCTTGCGCCAAGCCCGTGGCCAATTGCATCTTGAAGAGATCAGATGTCTCCACATTTCAGCCGTAACAGCAAGATAGAAACTCAAGTTTCACATGTCTGCAGCTGAGGGTCATTCAGAACATGTCCAAATCCAAGTCATTGAGATCCATATCATTTCCCTGAAGGTCATAGAGAGCATCAAAGCTCATGTCTGCATCGTTGGAGTCTAGGTTTCCCATCGCGGCGACTTCATCCAGCACCTGATCAATTCCGTCAGCTTGGCCCTGATCTGTCTGCAGGTCCATTCCGCCCGACACCGCAGTAGCAGCGTCGAGATTGGGGTCGGCCGTATCCATATTTGTAAGTTGCTGGGAAAAGTTGAACGAGTCTAAGCCCATGTCCGGCACAGCAAGAAGATTCGTGTATGTTTCAACTTGCCGATATAGACGGACCACCCCTTCAGCAGCGAGAGTTTCCCCGCTCTTCAAGAGACTCCCCAGGTCGTGGTATTGTAAGCGCAAGGCGTCGTGAAGCCCGTTTCCAGCCATACAAACTGCGGTTGTGAGTGCATCAAGAGCATAAAGGAATACGTGACTGTCGCTCAGTTGTAGAAGCACCCCAACGATTGCCCGCAGGGTCGTCTGGGGTCCATGAACTTCCACGGCTCGGCTCACGAGGGCAGAAATGTCCTCAAAAGGAGGCGCCTCCCCAATGTCCAGAGCAGTTGTGGAAGTAATTAGATTTGCCAGGCAATGTTGTATAATGTTGAGGGTCCCTGGATTCGGTGTCTCTCGTTCTCGCTCCGAGACGAACGAAAAGTCCGGACACTGGTCCAGGGTCTTGAGAATGGAGTCGACGTCGCTGTCTTGTGCTCCAATAGTCTTCAGGCGCAACTTCAGCCTCGGCGCACACAATGTCAATATAGTGTTGTGGATATCCCGAGACTCCAACGACCCTGGTGGTTTTATTAGAGCTTCCAACACCTTTCCAGCAACCATGCGCTCATGCTGGAAAACCTCTGCGACCCAATCCATCGCCGATATCAGGGAAGGGAGCAAGAAAGGCTCAAGGAGATCTGGATTTTGTGAGCTGGGTCGCCCTGACACTGGTAGGTACTTACAATCCAAGCCGGCTTGTAAAGAGTCATGAGTTAGCTTTCCCTGCTGGTGAGCCGTCATCGATTGTCGGAGGAGAGTGGGAATCAAGAGGTAGAAGTCGTGGGGACTGCAGTTTGTGAACAGTTCATCGCTGAGGCCTTCAGCCAAGTAAAGAGCGTTGATCCAGTTTCCCAAATGCAGTTTCCTTTCTTCAGAGAGGTTCTCTAGGCTCTCTTCGTTATGCTCATGCTCTAGATATCGAGCTAGGAATCCATCCTTCTTTCGTATACCCAAGCTTGAGTTTGACAACCCTAGTCGCTCTCTGCTTACCAAAATCAGCAGAAAGATGGCCCCAAAATCATCGTACACCGGTTGTGCCTCTCCTTTCTTCAGTTAGCGGGCAACTATCTCGGGGGTTTGTTACTTACCATGTATTTCATCCCATCGCCACTCGTCCAAGAGCCCACAAAGTGGTCCGAGAAAATAGTCAGGACGAACGAATAGAGCAATGCAATTGATCGTAGTAGGTCTCCGAAGTATAGCATTGGCGAGATCTTTGAGACATTGTGTTTCCTTGTTTTGACAGTAATTATGCACGATCTAGGAGTTGTTAGGGGAGCTTCTCCTCAATAAGACGGCTTACAGACCTCAACAACCGCTTGACTAATGAAGCCTGCACTTCCATCGCTGCGGGTCAATTCCTCAACAAGTTTGGGTCCTCTCGTAGGATTTGCGTGGACTTGTGCCACGAGGTCATCCTTAGCATACAAGCCCTTGCTCAGTCCTTTCAAAGTATCCTCGTTTCCAACGAGCTGTACTGCGATTTGTGCCGGGAGCAAGTGATGCAAAGTACAGACGTGCAGCAGCCTAGCGCCCGTCAAAAGAAGGTCTTGTGACGAAAGTAAAGACACCACCTGATGCCATGAGTCGGTCATGGCTCGTTCGGTATTGAAACTGTTGAATGAAGAGGCCGATATCATTGACAGAAGTGCTGGAAGTTTGTTCTGAATGAAAATCTGACACTGCTGCATGCATAAAGTTCTGCCAGGAGTAATGGTCTGGGTTTTGAGAATGGAAAAGGAGGACGTAAAGACGTCGATGAACATTGACTGGTAATCATTCTGATGGCGCGCTGAAAGCCAATGCACTGTCCCTCCATCGTCGATAGTTGAGCCTGCAAAGAGAAGACTTTCTAGGTAAAGTATTGTGCCAGCTTTGGAAGCCACCAACTGGCTATCTGCGATAGAGACTTGAAATTGAAGCGCTTGAATCTCGGAAGCAGGGGCAGGGGCATTGCCAGGCTGCGCCGAGCCATCATCCAGGAGGTTAATATGTTTCAAGACTGTGTTTATCCGCTCCATGAGCTGAGAAGAGAGCGTAGAATATAATGGCAAGCAGAGCTCAAAGGCCTGTTTCACTAGAGTGCGTAAGTTGTCGACAGCCACGTATTTCTCCTTTTGCTCCAGGCTCTTGGCAATGGATAAAGATTCGAGTCCAGCGTCAGTTGCGGTCATAGATGCCATGAGGAAGGCGAGCAATTCGATGGTGCTGCTAAGCTCCATTCCTGGTGGCTCAGAATCTCCTCGTGATGCTTGTCGTGCCAAAGTAGAAAGCCATCTTGACGAGATCTGTAGAGCTAGGCGTGCTTCAGCTGCCCCGGTCTTGAACTTTGGGGAGACAATCACCATGGTCAAATCTTGCAGGGTGTCATTGTAGCATGCAAGTGCACCTTGTGTGGCTGGGGACCTTGTTCCATTCCAACGTTTTGTGAGGATAACCAGTGCGTCGGATATGACGATAACTCCAGCGGTTGCAATGTAGTCGATATAAAGTGAGATGAGAGGATCTCCTGGCTGGCAGAAAGATTCCCGACATTCAACCAGGGCCCCAAATAATCGCTTGCCATCGATTTCACCGTCATGGTTCCGCAGCAAGTTGCCGAAGTCTTGCACAGAGATTCGACGAAGCAGGCATTGACGAGTCAGAGTGAGCCACTTCGAGACCGTCATGTTATTGTGGGAGCCTTGTGTTCTAGAATCTTGGGCTGGGATTTTTGCTCTGGGCCACTTTTCTTCCTTTGGTAAGGGTGAATATTCTCGTTGATATCCTGGTTTTAGGGTTACACATAGCCCTAAAACCCTGGTAGACTCAGCTACTATACTCTGTGGCCCTGTAGTTGAGAACACGTAAAAGGAATATGGGGTGAATGCTACTGGCTTGTGGTGGTTAGATCCATTTTGGTGCACTAATTGCTGAATTCTGCAAATTCGGCATACAGTGCAAACATTGCAAACATTCCGAAGCCTGCGCAGTCTCACATCGTGGACCGGCAATGTGATGACGACCACCACCATTGACCTTTCTCAACCGATGGAGTCTGCACTGTTTGTGACGCTCCTCAGCTAGAAGTGCAGGCGCTCTGGAGGAGATGTTGCTCCCAGTGACCCATTTTTTCCGCTTGTACCTCGCGCAGTGGCAACCTCCATGAAGTCCAGCTTTTCATGTGTCGCACCACCAGGCACTCCGATCTTTCCACCACCAGCTACCAGTAATGGCTGAAGGTTGCCCACGAATCAATCTTCTCCCTGCTGATATTTCTACAAAGGTCTCATCATCTTCCGATATCACATCCTCCGAGCATGTCATCGAGGGGCTGTTCAGAAATGCTTTGGACGCCGATGCCTCGTCGGTGGTGATTGAAGTGGAATTCTCGAAAGGCTACATTTGGATATATGATAACGGGATCGGGATTCAAGAGGTGGAATTTTCAGAGCAAGGCCAGTTGGCCAGACTTCACTGTATGTGATAGCTCAATATCCATCCCGATCAAGAATCTGACTGTGGTGCTTTAGGTTCTTCAAAACTGGATTATTCGCCTCCGACATACGGTTGTTATGGCCGCTTCTTGTCAAACCTGTCGCACCTGTCTCTGTTATCGATAGCCTCCGAGCATCGATCGGAAGTCTTTGCGAATCGGTTGATCTTGTATCGTGGGAATGCTGTATGTCGCCAGTTACGGCTCGACAAACAAGATGTTGGTATGATGCGGAAAGGCACGGCCATTACTGTCCACGATCTTTTCAGCGATATGCCTGCCCGCGCCAAACACCTGTCACAGCTCTATGCTTCCTCGACCGAGACAGAAAAAGCATTCAACCGGGTGAAGGAAATGCTCGCTGGATACCTGCTTGCACAGTCTCGTGCGATCGAAGTGCGATTCTCCGCCAAAGGCACAAGACAACATAGTGTTCATTTCCGTTCACCGGACTTGAGGGAAGGGCAATTCTCACTAGAGTCGACAGTATCAATACTATTTCAGGCCAGGCTGGTGAATTCTGTCGACATCACAAAATGGCGCTCAGCATCCGCTCGCACGAAGCATTTCCGTATTCGTGCTGCCATCTCCGTCGAACGATCGCCAAATAAGTCAGCTCAGTACATTTCCATTGGAAAGTCCCCAATTCAAAGAGAGGGCGGAATCAAATGTGTATTTGATGGTATTGATCGGCTTTATCAGGAGTCGACCTTCGGCTCCCAGGACTTTCACCACAATGCGAAGGGCATGGCAATCGAAGACCAAGATTCCGTTGACAGATCTGGTGAAACCAACAAGCTGCCAAAGCCCGTGGATAAATGGCCTATGTTCTACATTCAAATTGAGCCGAGAACTCGGGAATTGTCGACCAACCTCGCTTTGGGCCAGCCTATGTCGAATACGCTCCCCGTCCTTGATCATTTGACAAGAGCGATTGAATCGTTAATCTCTAATTTTCTAAACATGCATGGATTTTCAGCCTGTGCCGAACGCAATGCATCGAAAAGGGTGCGTCGTCGACATAACCGTGGAATTGGCCCTTGCCAACAACTGGTTGGAGAACCCTCGAAACTTGCAACTGAGGCTAGGTATCTAAGTCACTGGCGTCGCGTCAAGAGTGCTCGTCCCTCACCAGAGGATTTCCGCTATGGCTTGGGCTTGAGAAATTTATATGATCACTCTTGTTCATCTCTGGAGGTCACCAAAGAAGGTCGCTTATCTATCGACCCTAGTCGCAAAGAGTCGCACCCCGAGGACGCAACCCGCGAGACCCAAAGTGATTTCAAAGGTTTTGACGAAACTTTCGATGGTGTTCCTTGGATCAGCTGGCGCGGTGGTCAGGTCACTTATGTCCACCCTCGGACAGGTGCTGCAATACCTCCGGCAGATGGAGACACAGCACTTTCATATCGAAACCGTGGGGGTTTAACGCGAATACAAGGCCCAGAACTCCCTCGTACCAATGACAGCGCGAAGCCTCTCGTCAATTTACGGCACTATCTGCCGGCAGGCTATCGTCACCAATCTGACGCTCCGATTGCCTGCATCATATCCGAACAGGGTCCGGGGTTGTCTAGAAAAGTGATCGTTACCAGAGGACAGGACAATACTGTTCTAGACTCACGGATCGTCACGAAAGGTTCTTTGTCAAGCGCCAGTATTGTTCAGCAGGTTGATCGAAAGTTTATCCTTGCCATTCTCGCTGTTCGAGATACCGGCGACCCATATTTTGCCGGGAGGAAACAGCGGAGACTCCTCGTTCTTATTGACCAGCATGCGGCTGACGAAAGAATTAAATTTGAAAAGCTTTGTGAAGACTTGTCCAAGCGCATCTCCACAAGTCTTGCTAAGCCATTGGTCTTCGAGGTTGACGAAACGGAAGCGCGACTTTTGGAAGATCACAAGGGATATTTTCGGCGATGGAGTGTGATATATCACATTGCTGAAAGCACGAGGTCTCATACGGCACGACATCCGCCCAGCCATCGTTCCTGGACAGTGGAGGTGACTGTTCTGCCGACCCTCATTATTGAGCGTTGTCGCGCCGACCCGAAGCTTTTGGCTGACATCATGAGAAGCGAGATCTGGTTAGGCCGTGCGCGGCGTTGTAGTCCGCTGCCCCGTCCTCCACAATCCGACGAGCCTTGTTGGTGGTCCAACCTTGCGGACTGCCCGAAAGGCATGATCGAGATACTCAAGTCTCGATCCTGCCGCACTGCGGTCATGTTCAACGATCATTTGGACAAGAGGCAATGCCACGAACTTGTGCAGAGACTATCTCAGTGCACCTTACCTTTCCAATGTGCTCACGGCCGGCCCACGTTAACAATCCTGGCAGAACTTGGTGGAGATTTTTGTGGCTTCGGCATGGATGCAGATCCTAGCACCGTCGCGCTTGGATTTGGCGATGCCTGGAGAGGTTGGGTCAAGTAGGCGTCTTGGACGGTAGAAATCATTACGTACAGAATATGAGCATGTTCGCATCTGTAATTGGCCGTCTGCAGCCAGCTGTCTTACCTACCCACTTGTCTTTTGTGTCAGAGGCAGTATTTTTCTCCACTCCGTCGCAACTGGCGGCCCAAGTGACGAGCGGCTGAGTCGGCTAGGCCAAACGCAAGCGCGGAGTGACTTTGGAAACAATCCCGCCAGAAACGCAAATGCAAGGAGGTCAAGACGCATGCACGATCCGTCGTCACACTGCCGTGGCCAATAGGAGAACAATGCAGGCGGGATCCAAGGTGACTGTGTACATGTAGGGGGGGCCCCGGAGGATGTTGGTTGAGGCGGCATTTTTGACGAGCGGCTTTGCTGGCGGGCGTCACTCGAGCTCAGATTTGAGATCAAGCGTCCAATCGTTGCCCTCGACGGACCTCCATCACATGCATCCAAGTTCAAAGCTCCAGGCCCGTTTTGGCCCTTGATGATTCAAGGTCAGCCCTTGCTTCGCATTTGGAACCATGCAGCTGTGACGAGCGGGCAGCCTTCGGACCAGGGAGGCAAAATGTCGTGCTAGCCCCGTTCTTGAAACGGCACAAAGGACTGTCAATCACGAGGACTGCGCTGGGGTCGATACGAGAAAGAGCGGGGGACGGAGACAGAGGGTGAGGAAAAGGGCACCGGAGAGGACGGCCAATAATGCACTCGAAGCACACGGCTGCATACTTGGTCAGCCAGGTGACTCGTGTCCACACTCACTTGAAGGAGGGTGGAGGGGAAGGGGAAATAAAGCTCACCAGAGTGCTTTGCTTCAGAGGGCGGTCATTTGGGGGTGGTGATTCATGATGAAGATTGGACACGATTGTTTGCTGACGGGGAATAAAAATGAACTCTGCTCAGTGCTCACCCTGTCTCAACACACCGCACGAAGATCCTTTCTCAGACAACTGCCGCCTGCTTTTCCGGTGGCCCGCGGCCCCTTGGAAACGCTAAAGGCGACAGCAATTCTCTGGGTGGCCAGTCAGCGTGCAGAAGGGCAGCTGCAAGAACGGTGCGGTAGCTAGGTGAGCTGGGTGGCAGCCGGCAAGCGCCTTTTCCAAGCGCCCGGTGGATTTCGAAGCCCCTTGTCTAGCGTTGTGGAAGTCTCCCCGACCAAACACGCTGCTGCCTCGCCCACCTTCGTCCTCCTGCGTCCTGTGTCTCTCGTTCCTCACGCAGCTGTCAAGCATCAGTTGCAAAAAGTGGGAAGGATGTGCTTAGGCCTCTTCGCCCTCTTCCCCTTCTTCTCCTCCTTGCAGACAGCTTTAAGTTGGGGCTTTGGGGACACTTTTCAGTGCTTTTTGCACGATTGACTGCCTCCGTCCTCTTCTGCTCTGCCGCAGGACCTCCAAATCTTGCTACTACGACGAAGGGCGGCTCCCTCCGCTTACTACGCACAGCCAAAGCTATCCCGCAGCCAAATCATCGTGTTTTGTCACTGTTCCCGGCTCCACGTGCGCTTCTCGCGGCTGCCGCTTACCTGCAAATCGACAAACTCCCAAGCAAACATTTCAATACCAACATTATTCTATACAGGGAGCTTCCTCAGAGCTGGCTGTTCTCACTCGACCTTCCTCCTTTTCGACCCGAGGATCTCTCATGTCGCTTCTCTTTTCACAATTCTCGCCTTTGCAATATTCAGAACTACGATTAAGCGCGTGATTCTCCTGGTGTCCGGTTTGTGAGCGTCCTGGGCGCTTACCTTCCCTCAGGTTGTGACAGATCATAAGCGCCCACACTCCGTTCAGGTCTCTTCTCGCCGCGCGTCTCGCTGCTATCTCGCTCATTTCAGGAGTGTCAAAATTCCTGCTGGCGAATCCGCGCTTTCGAAAAGTCATTCTCCTTATCATACCAGAAAGGGGGTCCTCCCAGGGCAAGCGCCCACGTTCCCTGGATTCATACATCCCTTTTTGAGGCTCTTGTCTCGACTGTGTTCAGGAGTCGGCACGCAAAAGGAGACTAAAGTCCTTCCAGGAAAACTTATAGACCACGGTAACGCTGGGACCGGTCGACTCGCCTTTCTGAAGACATCAAGCCCAGTGTTTGACTCGTGACGATGGCTCCTCCTGCGAGCCAGAATGCTTCCGAGAATGACGTGGCGTCAAGCCCAGATGCCAGTTCACGGGGGTTTGTGGCAGTCAATCGCGCCTCGAGCAACGGTCTGTCATCATGCCCTTTAAGCATCTGTCCATATTGACCGTAACCCAGAAAGCGATGCCTCGCTAGATAGTCGACACTCATCTCCACCAGACCACCTTCTCAGGGACGAGCCTGTACCCAGAAGTTCGAGCGGCACGTATCCACCCCCGCATAGCCAGGAACGCGCGGGCCATAGGCGAAAGCGGTCCGGGTCTGGTGACGACGAGCCTTATCTTGAACGGCGGCGGTATGAGTATAGCCCCCGGGAGGGCCCTGAACCACAACACATGGCCAACCGGGCATTGCGTGTCCTAGGAAGTGCTGATCACAATACCACATCTGCGTACTTTCAGAATGATGCAAACCAGAATGGTCATACGTGGCATGCAGAGAAGCGTGCACAACCTGCCAGCTCCATCAATGGCCGTCGGCCCAGCACCTCCGAGTCGCATCACGGGGAAACGTTACAGCAAGAAGCCAATGGAACGGAGGCACAGCCCTCACATTGGGGCTCGGACTATCAACCTCGACCCAACGGCCAGCTTAATCACGACCAGTATGGTCATCCCGAGTCAGCAACGGGCGCATCAACGGTCGCGCCAAAAAGGAAACGTAATTTCTCCAACAGAACAAAGACCGGATGCATGACGTGCCGACAACGGAAGAAGAAATGTGATGAAGGCCAGCCATATTGTGAGCCTAGTCATTTCTTGAACGTGAAATTTCATTTTTCTCTCCGCCCGCTAACACTTTGTCCTTTTTCCAGGTAACAACTGTCTTCGAGGTGGTTTCAGCTGTAAAGGCTACAACCTGAACAGGCGGGCGAATCCGCCCAAGCCCACACTCAATAGAGGCCCGATTCCATTACAGTCCAGGGATGGTCCTGGTGACGTGTCTGAAGCATCGCCTTATCAGGGACCTCACATGGAAACTCCCGGCACGAGCAATCCTCTCAAACGTCAGGACAGTGTTCAGTCGCGACCAAGTACGGTCGGTGGTAGTGAAGGACAACACCCCGCGACGTATGAGCTGAGTCCACAACGCAATGAGCCAGCGACCCGACCACTTCGTCCCAACCAGCATAACCCCTGGCCGCCCGCGCAAGGTCAAAGTTCTTATACCTCAGAGCATCTCCCTCCACTGTCGGACTTGAGTCGATCAGAATTACATCCAAATGCAAACCCGCGAGAAATGTCGCGCGTGCCACCTCAAAGTGCCGGATACCCTCCATCACATGCCCCTCCCGCACCGCCGCCACCGCCGCCGCCCGCGCCTTCGAACCAAGCTCCGCTGGGACCACACCATCAACAGCACTTTCCTCCTCAACATGCAGCGCCCCAGCCTGTAGGTCCTAGCGTCGCTCATCAACCGCCAGCGGGCCCGCCTCAACAGCAGTTACAGTGGCACCAGCCACAACAGCCAGCGTCCTATGGGCATACATATGGCCCTCCTCCACCGGGCCCTCCACCAGCTCATGCTAGCGTTCCGAGTCATACTCGAATGACATCCTCCAGCACCAGCTTCAAGGTATCCGGTCAAGAAGACGTGGAGAAATCCAAGATGTTGAGGTCGGTCAACTATATCCACATGGACCCGACATTGGTCTATGAGCGTCAACGTTGTGAGCGGGCCCTGCAGCGCTATAACGCGGCGTGCCAACTAGATAGCGGGATAGGGGAGCAGGAGGTCCGCAATCTGTTGATGAAGGTGCTCGATCCTAGCCAGGATACGACGCATCGATTTCCTTCACAGTTTCACGGCAAAGGCTATCTTGGGATAGGGGTTAAGATCGAGACGCCATTCACTTGCACCTATGGCTATAACCTGCGAATCCACGACGATGTCTACGTTGGCAAGGGTTGTAACTTTGACGATGCTGGTGCGATTGAGATCGGGCCTCGCACCATCATCGGGCCCGGCGTCACCATCTTGACCAGCGACCACAACAAGGATCTCGTCAATCGCAAGGGCACCAAGGGTCTCTGGATCGCAAACGATGTGCTCATTGCAGCCGGGGTCATTATCGGCGCCAAAGCCATCATCTATCCAGGCGTCAAGATCGATGAAGGTGCCACGGTCGAACCGGGAGTGCTGGTTCGCGAGTCATTGAGAACAAATCAGATACTTCGGGCGCCGCCGGCTCAGGTCATCGATCCACTTCCACACTAGATGATGGTTTGGTAGGTTGCAGTTGGTGCGGAAGTGGCGCGCTCCTTTTTCCCACAGCGCGAGATGGGGGTTTTCGTTTGGGAAGGGGTTTACTGGCAGTATGGGGATGAGGTATGAGGTACGAGTACCGAGTACATGAACCCAGGACTCGAGGCAGCGGATCGGAAGGCGTTATGTAATACCATTCGCAGGCACAAATATCGGCCTTCGGTTGGGTTTACCCGCAGCTTTTAGTAGCCAGTCACTGCCACTCTGTTATGCAGTCAGGGATCCCAAGTACACATACACAAGCGGACTGCGCAAACAAGCACGTTTGGGGTTTATCTTCTGGTGCTGATGTCTTGAGAGCGACTGCGATCCGATCTCTCGAGAAAAAGCCTTTTGTCGACTTTGAGCTGCGGCAGACCAAATTGGATGACCCATAAGACTCCCCGTGTTGAGTCGCTTGACAAGCACCATGGCCAGCAAGATTTTGGCTTTATTGAACGATTAAGGCGTGCGGGCGTGTCACAAGCGTCTGGCGTCCCGCCCAAACAGAACCTTGACGAGTGCCAAAACAAACCGGTTAGGGGATCCGTCGCTTGGGTAGTACCCCTCAACGGACCGTAAAACAACGAGAATTGTTTGCTCATGCTGAGAAGGCGGGGCACGGCTCACCAGGCCGATAGGTGAAGCGCTACAGTGAGAGGATGCAACGAACCCCCATTTTCACCGTCCTTATTCCATGTTAGCGCTGCTTGCATTTCCCCAACCTAGGATTTATCCCATCACAGACGCAATCAGTCGAGTCGAAGTTCTACGATAGACAGAAAAGGACTATGGTGAAGAGATCACTCGAGCCTTCAAACCCTCTACCCGGCTTACGGAGCAACCGTCGTTTGGCAACTACCTCGTAATTTCTAACTTCCTGTTATTCAGAATGCCGCTGGCAAGTCTGTAACCCAGCGAGTTTGATGTTATTCTGGGTTCTGAAAGTCTTTTTCCGAGCGTCTATCCCAGCCGTCGTGGCAGCGTACTCGGTATAGCTCTGACACATTTCCCAGGTAGAGAGCCAGCCAGAGAAGATCGTCGACCCGCCAGCTTTCACGAATTTTGGTAGGATAAAAACCTCTAGCCCCTTCGGCCCACGGCGCAATCGCTCAAAGGTTCTGCTCGATTGGCGCTGCTGGTGGCTGGAGGGCTTGGGGGGAATTGAGGGGGCCCAAGTCACTCAGATTGGCTTCTGAGATTGGTTATGGAAGCGCACAGGCAAGATTACGTGGGGCCGAAGATCTGAGTATTTTGCGTTTTTGTGACCTTGAAAAGATACGAGGACGAGTAGGTAAGGCCTCGGTTTTGATAGCAGAGTCATGCTGATGCCATGCAACGAGTTATAAATTATACGTAAACAAGGGTCGAAGCACTCCAGAGGCCTAGAATGCAGTTGGCCTGAATGATAAAGGTGGGACCCTAGAATAAAAAGTCTGGGAGGTTTTTCACAGTGGTTTGGTGGCGTGCCGGCGTACTTGGAGTGGTTTTTTTTTTCCTGCGTCTTTTAGCGGCCCGTTAGGTGGATGTCGACTCGGTACAAGTACGATTACCTAGGCTTGAAGGGAAGGGGAAGCACGGAGTACGGGGCACCTATCAGGCATGTGCAGATACCCAGTTCGTCTGCCTTGCTCCAGTGACTTCCTTCCAGCATCAACAAACCCTTTCAGCGTCGGTCAGTCCTCCACAGAGTTTATCGATTTGGTGCTCCATAACGAGTACATCCAGTTCATTCTTTACCCAATCTCTCTTTGTTGTTGTCCACCACGAAGCTGATCCATTGCCTCGTCGTTTGATTTCTAGCACCCCTGCTGTGTACAAGTACTTGTTGTGACGCACAGCTGCCACCTCCTGGCCCTTGCAGACGAATTGGAACCCCCCCTCGTCTCGTCTTGACGCCTTCTACTCGTTCACCCCTTTGCCTCCCCTTGGACACATCATTCGAACCTGTTATCTCTTTGCCTCCTCGGCCGTCTCCTCATCCTGTTGGTTCCCTGGTCCGCCTACTGCTGATTGTGAGAGAAATGGCCTTTTGTGAGGCGCAGGTGCTTCGATACCGGACCATGTGATCCGCGACCTTTGACAGACCTTGCAACAAAATGCGCGAGCCTCAACCTTCTGCTATCTATGTCGCGCCGCTACGGATTCGCAAGAATAGTGACGACGATGACGATGACGACGACGAAGAAGGAAACCGTGGCCCCTCCCGAAAAATGGAAGACACGGGGCTGGTCACCACGAATCCCCGACCGAGCTCTATAGAATCCCTCGACGATATGACGTCCCGTGCGAGATTCCACAACTACTTACGAGCTCTTTATCCTTTCCAGCCGTCCTCTCCCCACTCCTCCACCACTGTTACACTACCGCTCAGTGCTGGGGATATCATTCTAGTACACTCGGTGCATATCAATGGCTGGGCGGATGGTACACTGCTGGAGACAGGAGCCCGCGGGTGGCTACCGACAAACTATTGTGAGGGGTACGACTATGCGGCGATGCGACCTCTTCTCAAGGCTTTGACCGAATTCTGGGATCTTGTGCGCTGCGCGAGCGATTCAAACCTAAGTCTTTTCCGCAACCAAGACTATATGAGAGGTCTTGTCGCGGGCGTTCGCGCCTTGCTGGAACGCTCCAGTTGTCTAACCCGAGACTGTTCCCTGGTCAAAAAGCACGATGCCATCCGCCGGACGCGTAAAAACCTTCTCTCTGATCTCGCTCTGCTTGTGCGTGCCGCAAAGGAACTGCAGCAAGTAGTCGTGGGCCACGCTGCCAGCAAGGATACCCTCGATATCCGGCTGGATGACATGCTCTTAAAAGCGTTCCGAATTGTCACTCGTGCGGTCTTGTTTTACGACGTCTGGACCGAGCAAGCCGATGCGTCACCAGGGGCTGCCACAAGCCCACCCGACTCTTCCTCGGAATCTGTCGCAGTTATGCAATCCCAGCACTCGACCAAATCACAAGTTCCTGTCCGACGTCAAGCCTCATCATCTGCCAAAACGAAACCTTCAGGCACACCTGTATTGTCAAAGCATAGCAGCCGCAGTTCCACAGGTAATCATCCCACCCATATGCGCCGACACTCATCCATCACACATCGCATGTCTTACACTCGTGGCACGAGCCAAAAGAATTCCAACCTCATATCCGAATTTCTCAATCGCTCCTATGACGAATTCTTGACTGTTCTGGCCTCGTTTCTGGGCTCTCACATGCAATCCCGGTCATCCTCTGAGCTGTTGCTAACCACTCAAAACGCTGTTCGAGCCTGTCGACAGTTGTTTGCGGTTGTCGAGACGGTCATTGACCGCGACTACAGTACCTCTCGACCTCTAGTTCAAGCTAAAGATTCCATGTACGACGCGATCACGGAACTGGTCCATGCTGCTCGTCAAGTTTTCAAGCCCATTCGTTCAATGGACGACGATCTGATTTATTCGCCTGACGAGGCACACAGTCTGGTACAGGCGGCCACAGCCTGCGTCAGTGCGGCCGGCCGATGTGTCACCAGAACCAAAGCGACGCTGGAAGAAATAGGAGATTTTGAGATCGAGAATTTGAGTTACCTCTTGGGACGAAATTCGGGTGGCTCCAGCACACCAGAGCCAGCAACCTTCGAACCCCAACCCTCGAACCGTCTAACAACTTCTTCTGCGGTGACATCGGCCACAGCCAAAGCCGCAGATAGATTAGAGGAGCGCCCTCGCATCGTCATCAATCAAGGCCTCTTAACTCCTCCTCTCTCCCAGGCTACGGCTGAATCTCCTTCCTCCGCCTCCGGTAGCGTTCCTCCTACACCGAAAGACGATGTGGTGGCAGAGATCATTCGTTCCTCACCACTGCCGTCCTCCTCTTTGACTCATCAGAAGACCTCTGCAAGCTCCCCAGTCTCCAACCGGTCCACAGATGTCAGACACCATCGCAAATCCGGCCTCGGCGCAGTTGGAGGAAGTACAAGCAGTGACAGTAGCTTCGAACGCATTGAACGACGGTCAAATCCCAGCAACCTATCCTCAGCGTCGACTCGGGTCACCTCGGTCCAGGAAGATCCTGGTCAGCCGCTAAAGGTGCCTGTTTCGAGGCCATCACATGACGCGGGCGGCCGCGAGTCTCTTGACGATGAAGAAGATGCTGAAGCTGAAATTCTCGTTCACACCTATTCCCAGGAGCTTGTCTTTAATCGAGAAGGCATAATTGTCGGCGGCACGCTGAATGCCTTGGTGGAGAGGCTAACCGCCCCCGACTCGGCTCCAGATGTGTCTTTTGTAACCACCATCTATCTCACTTTCCGCTTGTTTGCGACTCCAGTCGCCTTTGCTCGTGCCCTAATCTATCGCTTCGAATACGTGGGTGACAACTTGCGCATCGCAAGCCCTGTCCGACTCCGCGTATATAATGTCTTCAAAGGGTGGATGGAGTCTCACTGGCGACATGATTGTGATGACACTGCCCTCCCGGTCATTGTCGGCTTTGCAAGGGAATCACTTGTTGGTGTGTTGCCAATGGCCGGCAAGAGAATCCTCGAACTGGCAGAAAAAGTTGCCACCAGTCATGCGCCGATCGTCCCGAGAGTACTGTCCGCCATAGGAAAGACCAGCACATCTACAGCAGCCTATGTTGACCCGAGCACCCCTTTGCCGAATCCCGTCATCTCCAAGAGCCAACTCACTGCGCTGAGAGCTTGGAAAATGGGCGGCCCATCAGTTTCCATCCTCGATTTTGACCCCCTTGAACTTGCACGTCAGATCACGTTAAAGACTTCCAAAATCTTTTGCTCAATTCTTCCTGAAGAGCTTCTTGGGACGGAATGGACCAAACGCAGCAGTTCTCTCGCCGTCAATGTGCGCGCCATGTCGACTCTGTCCACCGACATCTCAAATCTCGTCTCCGATTCCGTTCTCCAACTCGAAGAACCCAAAAAGCGTGCCGCCATTGTCAAACAGTGGGTGAAGATTGCGAACAAATGCTTGGACCTGCGCAACTTTGACACTGTCATGGCGATCGTCTGCGCCTTGGATTCGACCAACATCAAAAGAATGAAGAAGACGTGGGAATGCGTACCTCAAAAGACGAAGACAATTTTCGACGAGATGTGCAAGATTGTCGATGTCGCACGAAACTATGCTGTTCTACGTCAGCGTATACAATCCCAACTCCCACCCTGTCTCCCTTTCATCGGTGTTTACTTGACAGACCTTACCATGGTTGACTCGGCCAACCCCTCTACAAGGCCACTGTCGACAGATAGTGGTGAAGCCTCAGTCATTAATCTGGACAAGCATATGAAGACGGCGAAAATCATATCTGAGTTGCAAAAGTTCCAAATCCCTTATCGCTTGGCTGAAGTTTCCGAGCTCCAGACATGGATGCAAGACCAACTTATTCGAGTCAGGTCCGCAGGGGACAAAAGTTTTCAGCTTCACTACCGACGTTCATTAATCCTGGAGCCTAGAGAATCCAGCAGAAGTCCGAATCCCGAGACCGGGACGGGAAAAGACAGGGAAAGGTTCGACTTCTTTACATGGGCACACCTAGGCACCAAAGAAAAGTCGGTGTCGGTGTCTAGTTGATCAAAGACCTCCCTGAAGCTCGACACAGAGCCCGAGCTCCAGAAACGACGTTATTATGATTTGTGTTTCATACCTCCCAGGATTGTCATGAACTTATGATACCCCACCGGTTGTCGGTCTTTTGTTCTTGTTTTTACTATGTTGCTTGCTAGCGTGGAATGTTGGTTTCGCATGCGAGGTGTTGGATTTGGGGCCGTGAGGGTGATGATACTTCCTTGCCTTTTGCTCCACTGGATATTTGTCAGTGTTTGGGCTCGGTGGTGGTCGCTGAATCCTGGTATTTGTTCGCTTAATGAGGGCGTATCATATCACATGCGTCGTTCTTTCTTGAAGCCAAGCCTTATAATTCGTCAGCTCGGGCGCGAAATGTACGTATTATGGAAAGCTGGTTATGTTTCTTCTACACAATAATGTATCCTTTGACTGGTGGTCCTTTTCCACGGTCAGAGAGGACAGACAGCAAATACCCCCTTATGCATGTATCACCACAACACCACCTTATTTTGACTATTACCTTCTATGTACAGCAGTATCACCTTTAGTGTAGTGGTTCGCGTAGTGTGGGATCATAGCCCCCCTCTACCATTGTCCTCGTGCTTACAAGGGCAATAGCACTCTCAGTATGAAATGGTCGTACAAGGGTATATAAGCGGTAAGTGATGAATGTATATGAGCAGTGATCGAATCCCAGATGGGGAAGGACGCCATCCCCGTGACCCCTCCACCGGACAACAGTGGCTTGATGGTCGTTCTTCAGCCATCTGAGAGGTCCAAGACCCCGGGGATGGATGCAATCGCAAAAAGTTTTACTCGGTGAGACATATTTTTACCCCTGGTTATGGACTGTACATCACTCCAAGGTCAGGGGTTCCGCGGATATCTGTTCCCTGTGTAAGTTAGTGGAGAGAAGACCGAAAAACATATCACAACAATTTGTATCCTTCGCGAACACTCGGTTGGGTTGAGTTTGGGCCTTGGGGCCAGATTAGTATTTTTGGAAGTAACTCTATCCGCGTCACGGTAGTCAAGCAACTAGGCTGGCAGCTTGACAGTGTATCGCAGGAGGAACCGATCACCGCCATTTCCCAAATCTGCTTCGCACCCAAGGCTGGTAATAGCTCGAGTATTCTCTGGCGGTGGATATGCCAAAGTGGGTAGCAACATTGACGTAGCCGTCTTCGGTATATTCGCCAGTCCTTTTGATGGCATTAACGTCCGAGATGTCCACCTCCCAGGGTGTCCGACAGTAGACGCAACGGACACCCTTTCCCGCTTGACATTTGGCCCACTGATCAAAACATGATTTGTGTATGTTGTGCCCACATTGCGCCTTACACCAGACCAGCTCGTTGTGCCCCTCGTCGAGTTCCATGTAGCAGATCGGACACTCTCCATTAGTAGGCTTACGGTTGCCCTTCGCGTTCCGACAAAGATCGGTAGGAATTGGAGGCGCATGGGCAAAGATTTCTTCCAGCTCTGATGTCAGCAAGGCGAGTTGGTACTGGAGATGCAGAGGCGCCTTGAGGACGGTGTTTAGAGCATAGACCTTGTGTTTGCATTCGTTGCCTTTTAGCGAGTCAGGACAGGTGCAGGCGGGCAGGTGGCTGACGGTGACGGTGTAGATGTTGCCGGTCGAACCGACTATGTCGATATCTTCCGACGGAACCCCTGCTCTCCCCTTTCGATTGCGACCGAGCACAATCATGCGTTGGTTCTGGGCTCGCTCGAGCTTCACGAGGAAGGAAGCCGGGGGCTTGCTTCTATATCTGCGCAATCGCTTCTCGTCGACCTGTTCGCCTTTCGTTTTCTTAGATGCGGTGGAGGTGCTCTTCTTTCCGGGGGTACAGTCTAATCGGTCCATCGCAGAGGCGTACATTCCATAATCATAGCTGCGGCGTGTTTCCTCTTTCTCACAATATTGTGATCTCGATGCTTCACTCTTCCGGGCTCGGCTTGGGATGGGCGCTTTCGGCTTGGATTTCACAGGAGTGGTTTTCTTGACGCCTCCGTCGCTGGAGACACGGGACACCTTCGCGGGAGGCATTTTCGGCACTGGAGATTGTGATTTGTAAGGGAGTTTGTCGACGAGCCGATTGAGGACACTAGTGAAATACCTAAATTACCTCGTGCAACTCAGAGGTTATTATGAGGGGAAGAATTGGGGTGGGGGTGTCAAGTCAGGTGTTAATTCCCCCACAGTTCTGGTTTCTCGCATCAATATCAAACACAACCCCTGGTTTCAATTCGGGGTTTGCCTTCAAAGTCTGAACGCAACATATTCACCCCAAGGTTCAAAGATTGATATGCTTCTTCGAAAGGTCCTATTCTCACCAGCGCGAGCAACCACTATGAAACGCCCGTCACTTATCTAGCAACAAGTCTTGCGGCGGATAAATACCCTTTTTAGTACAATACCCACGTCTTGCTCTATTCGTCCGAGTTATACCAAATCCTGAGAATGTCCACCAGGGTTTTGCGCAGAATCTGGTCGCTATCAGCCATGGGTAGACCTAGTCTCATGGAACACTTACAGTCTGTGGTCACAAAAGCTCTATCAACCTCAGTCAGTGCCTCACAACAGTACTGCAAAGTCTCGGCAATGTCGTGCGTGCGCCTCAATGGTGTGCTCTCGTCCAGCAAAATATCGAACTCTGCCCACACGCCATCTCCAGCGTGGTACGCAATTACCGACTTGAATCCGGACACCACGTTCCTGAAGCGGTACGCCAGATAGATCAACTTCTTCTGCAGCGTCTCGTCCACTGCAAGGCCACAAAGTCTGCTGACATTTTCGACGCAAGTGTCTGCCCAGTCGTAAATGATGTACAAGGAAAGCAGTGCTGCACCGAGCGGATCCAACCACCAGATGCCCGCCTGTTTGCCGATCAAAGGGAAGAGCAATGAGAGCGTATTAAAATACACATCTGTCTTACAATCCTGTGCCAGCGCCTGCACCTGGGTGGTCTTGATCCTCATACATCCAAGACCAATCAGGCCTTTGATCCCAATGGTCCCCGCCATAGAAGCGATCGCCAGTGCGGGTAATGTGGCAATGTCGTGGTTACCATGTGGGAGCAATTTCTCAACAGACTCTTGCAGAATCTGAAGAAACGAGATAACCATGATGATAGAAAATACCAGGATGCCAATGGGCTCCAGCCTCCGCCGACCGACCGGGAACTTCCTCGTAAGTGCTGACAACCTCCAAGACACCAGTTTGTTTGTCGTCCATACAATGGCTGTGCACAGCAGATCCAGCGCCGAGTCAACGAGGGAGGCAATCAACGACAGAGATGAGGACTTGAGCGCAGCTATGCCCTTGGCAACGAGGAGAATAATGTTGGCGATGACATTAATGTTGATAGCCCACCGGGCGTTTCGATCGGCCTTTTGCCTTCTCTTCCGCACGTCATCCGGCAAAAGGTAGTCGATATGCTCCTCGACATGCTGCAGTCTGCCTTCCCTTTCTCGGATCCCGTCGTGATCGGCGTCGGTGTTCATGCTCTCCATCACCTCGTCAGCCATCGCCAGCACTATCGTGTCCACCTCGGCCCAGTCATTCAAGGTAGCATTTTGTTTTTCGTAGAATTTGCGGACCTTTTTGTTTTTGATTTTTTTCAACTAGACGGCCGATCTATGTTAACCTCGCAAAACCTTGTGATGGGCACGTAGCCTGCTTACTCACCTCTTCGTCACTTTTTCTGGCCTTCTCAAACGCCCCTCTGTCTACGCCTTCCCGCAACTGCTCCTTCAAGACAGCTGTGGTTCGGCGATCCAAAACATAATCGACAGCATCTTTGAAACCAGAGAAACGTCTATTATTGTGGCCACATTCCAGGTCCGCCTTTCTCCGATGGTCATCTGGTTTGTTCTTAGTTATATTAAGAGTTCGTTTGCCGACCATCGCGGTGCTGTTCGAGAGGATTCAAAGGATGAGCCAACGGAATTCAGGGACACAGCTGGTCCGTTGGACTTGCAGCTCTACACCGTTAGAGAAGTGATATGATGCCTATCGAAGGAGAACTGGCCAGATGATGCTTGTTGATATATGGAGCAAATCTGATGGGATCAAAGGCGTTAGTGGCGCCCCTGCTTCAATGACGACATTGAACCAACCGATTCCCTGTTTCGCCCTCTAGAGCCGCTGGTCGAACTACAAGCTTTTCCGGTCAAGGATGCCGTGGAAGCTTGGTTGACAGCCAACACTTGACTACTCCGTACCAAGCCGTGCCGGGCATTGATAGGTACGCAAGGGTACGATACCTCAGAATACTCGGAGCGAAGCTCTATGACTAACGCGTGCTGCCGGCATACGAATTTATCTCCGTCGCAATGCACCGCAAACAACAATAGCCTGTAGTTCAGGATCTACAATCATCTATCTTGTGAAATATAGGCAATTGCCATGGTATATTGAAACCTCTTCGGCCCTCGGTCAGCCCAGCTCTCTTCAGTCCTCTCGTACAGCGTACCCCTTGAGAACATCCCAACTATATTCCGTGGATTGTTCCTGACCTCTAATGTCTCGGACATGCTGTTTTATTCATCATCCCACTTGTCGATGCTGCCGTTTTCGACATGCTATCATCGCGAGTCTCTCCGCCTTTTTTTATTTGTTGCGGAAGCCACTATTATTTGACGACGGAATAGTAAATCAATGATATTGTCCTCACCGAATTCGAACATTTCAGATCTTCAACACAGACAACTCATGCAACAACTAGCCCAGGGTTGAAGGGTTCTGGCCTCGCATCTTGATGAGGAAGCGCTCCGTTCTCGCCCTCAAGGCTGCCACCCGCAACTTGATTTGAGTCAAATCTGGTGCTGATTCATTCGTGGTTGAACTTGAAGCTCGACTTCTCACGGTCGACGTATCTGACATAGCAGTAGTACCTGTGGTTGGAATGCTGCCGTTATCCTTGCAAACAATGTCTTGGTTGGTTTGCGATCTGTCGGCCTCATCGTGGCCGGCGGATACTTCAGTGTCCTGCTCGAGCGTCGAGTGATTTCGCTTGCGTTGAACCCAAGCCCTCACAACTTCAAGCTTGACACCTGGATGCTCCATAAAGTCCCCAATGACCCCGGTCGATTTGCACTTTTCGCAAATGTCAGGGAACATATGCAAGTTGTCGTTGATATGGTTATCACAAATTTGATGGATGTTAGTAGTCACATTGCTGGCCAAAATTTTGTCCACCATGTCTGCGCATTGCACGATGGTTTTTATTTTGGCATGTCCGCAAAGGTGGTAGATGGTGTGTATTTCGCACATGCTGTCGTGGCATCGACCAACAAGAAAGCAATATCCGGACTACAGGTGGGAAGATAGTCTTGATGGGCATCATATGTAATCGTCACTCGACCAAGATGGATTTCTTGTACTTTCGGGAGACTGGGTACAACATAACTTGGACAATGAATTCCCATCTTGGGTCCCTTTGTTGGCACGAGTCAATTTTGGAATCGCTCCTTTACTTCATGATGAAACAATCTGCATCTTTGTTCAGGTTTCTTTATGACCATGAGATTACAGTCAAAGGACAACGAGACGCAGATATGCGAGACACACGGTCCTACACCTATCCTGTCTTCATGTTCTTCCCAAGTGGTGGGCGGAGATCAGGGGGCAGTAGCGAATAACGAGGCTGACGTTGACTGGCTGGTGATAAGGCTGAGTGAATAATCCGATAACGTCGACCCGTGTCTGACTGCGCATTGGGGGCTCTTGGGCCTTTGACCGCCGAGACTGCCTATCAGCTTCTAGTCCTTCTTCCAAGGGAATTGATTAAGCTATTCCTTCTTGTCGCAGGTGAAGGTCAGGGTTGGCTTGTTGGATAAGTGAAGGCGCGGACGGGCTTATTGTTTTAGGCAGTGGCAATCCCTACGGAGTACAGGCCGTGACATCAGTGGCGCTTGGAGGCGAATCTGGGGTTGAACTTGGCTTGGTCTGCTAAGGGCTTGGTGGAGTCAAGCTTTTTGCCCTCCTGGCGCTACCGGTCCTCGTCGGTTCCTTTTACTTCATATCTACTACTAGCCTCCCACCACTGCTGCTCAGAGCTATGATGCCACGATGCTACTCTTACGATCCACTATCTCCTGGTTTGTGCGGACCATCTATCCTCCACTCAATGCTTCGAGTTTCTCTTTCTAGTCAAAGGTCGATCATGTCCGTTCCCCAGCCTTTTTAGCTTGTCTGCGTGGTGGATGGGCGAAGACCCTGATCGTTTTCCTGGTGCGTCGAGAACGGGAACTCGCTGATTAGGTCGCCGGCGCTGACGTACATGCTTATGAGTTAGATTGAAATCATGCACGCCCTTCGACCTCCTCTCCTGCTCTACTCAAAATCCCCTCGCGCCGTCCGCTCCTCCATCTTTCGGGTCTCTTCAAGACCACCAACCTCCACCTCGAAACATTTGCACCACAATCACCATGGCTGATGTACGTCGACAATCAAGGACTCCGCGGAGGAGGACCAGTATCCAAGAAGATGCTGCCATGCTGGCGGGAATGGGTGTGAAGCAGGAATTGCAACGCAATTTCTCCTTTCTGTCCATGCTGGGACTGGCTTTTGCCATCCTCAACTCATGGACAGCCTTGGGTGCAAGTATGTCGCTGGCTCTGCCTAGTGGAGGCCCTGACTCTGTCATCTGGGGCCTTGTTGTTGCCGGCATTTGTAATTTATGCCTCGCCGCCTCTCTGGCTGAATTTCTATCAGCGTACCCAACTGCGGGAGGTCAGTACCATTGGGTCGCTGTCATCAGCTGGAAGCGCTGGGTTCCGCTGCTCTCCTGGATCACCGGTTGGATCAATACGGCAGGTTGGGTGGCTCTAACAGCCACTGCCGGACTGTTGGGGAGTCAGCTCATCCTTGGCATCATTTCGCTCACGACGCCGTCTTATGAGCCGCACCGTTGGCACCAGTTCTTGATCTACATTGGATATAATGTTTTCGCCTTCATGGTGAATGCGTTCATAACGCGACTACTTCCCCTCGTCAATAAGGCTGCCTTGATCTGGTCCATTACAGGCTGGGTGGTGATTTCCATCACGATCCTTGCATGCTCATCTCCAAATTATCAGGGTGGAGACTTCGTGTACCGAACATTCATCAATGAAACGGGTTGGCCGAATGGCCTCGCTTGGCTGTTAGGTCTCTTACAAGGTGGTCTGGGATTGACAGGATTTGACGCAGTCGCTCACTGCATAGAAGAGGTGGGAAATCCTACTGTGCTGGGTCCTCGGATCATGATTGGCTGTGTATTGATTGGCGTTTTGACCGGCTTCATTTACCTGAGCGTTCTTTTATTCGTCTCCAAGAACGTGGACGACGTTATCAGCTCTTCGGCGGGGCCGATGTTGCAAATATTCTACGATGCAACTTCGAATAAAGCCGGATCGGTCTGTCTATTGATGTTTCCCCTCGTATGCTTGCTGGTAAGCGCATCAGAATCAATCCGTCAACGTCATTGAAATGGCTAACATTCGGACAAGTTTGCCGCGGTGAGCATCATGACGACCAGCAGCCGAATGGTGTACGCCTTCGCTAGAGATGGGGGATTGCCGGCCTCGCGCTTCTTCGCCAGAGTGCATGGAAGACTTCAAGTCCCCCTGAATGCGCTATGGTTGACTCTCATTTTGGTCATTATATTCGGCTGCATATTTCTTGGATCAAGCAGTGCTTTTAACGCCATTGTATCCGCTTCAGTGGTGGCTTTGGGAGTCACTTATGCTATCCCACCTGCAATCAATTGTCTCCAGGGTCGAAAAATGCTGCCGGCATCTCGTCCGTTTGTACTGCCAACTTGGCTCGGCTGGACGTGCAACTTGGTAAGCTTGTCGAGAATTCAACGGTTCTAATCTCTAACGACATGACAGGTTGGAATTGCCTATGTGATACTCACGACCGTCCTTTTCATGTTTCCACCAGAGTTGCCTGTGACCGGAAGCAACATGAATTACTGCATAGCAGCTTTTGCCATTGTCCTGATTGTTTCCACCATCCAATGGTTCGTTGATGGCAGAAAGAACTACTCGGGTCCACAGATTGACCTTGATGCTCTGAAGGCTGGGGAGATTGTGGGTATGGCTCCAGAAGAGACTAACCAAGCCAGAGCCAGTGACGATACGTTGTCCGGAGAGCAGGATAAGAAGGTGGTGCCGTAACCTTGATTTTGTTTTTTTCTTTCAGCACAGTCTAGACAATTTCATTGGTTCGTGGTCACAAAGTAACCGTCAAGACCTTGTAGCATTCTCCGAGACTGATTCTGATGTCGAGAATCACTCTGGCCATTCCGGGTCTTCCTTCCTTTGGAACACAGCGACGAACTTCCTTCCACCATTCCTCGTGACTTTCTTCGATTCTTCCGTTTCTTCGCTCATGATCTTGACGCAAGGGTCTGCGTCCAGATCATCCTGCGATACTCTCTTCCACAAGTCCCTTGCATCACCGGCCTCCTCACCATCAAAGTGCTTGACCATCCAGTGATGAAGCTCTTCAACATCCGTAATGGTATACACTAGACCACCGGGCTTTGTGACGAACGCGTACTCGGCGTTGAGCTGAGCAGAAACAATCCGAGCCTTGTGCTTCCGCTGTTTGAAGTGCGGATCTGGGAAGCAGAGGAATATCTTGGACAGCTGGGCGCTGTGGAAGTAGTTTGGAAGAAACTTCATGGTGTTTGTGCGAAGAGCCGAAATATTCTGGTACAGTCCAACTCTGCTGTCACTTGTGCCGGACAGAGGCTGGTTCTGAGCGCGTAGAGCAGCTATTCGGTCGACTACGTAGTCGGTGACTTGACTCCGCAACTCCATGCCTAGTGAGTTTTCTCAATCAGCAAAATAGACGGAATTTAGGACATGGAGAGTGCGGACCAAGCATCAAGGTCTCTTGTAACAAAGGTGCCAAAGCTACCAGAAGCCCACCGAATCCGCAGCCGATATCCGCAACCTCCACTTCCCTGCTCATCGCACTGCTGTGCTTGCCATCTTGCGTCTGGCCGATTGCGAAAGCAGGGTAATGGCGAGTCCAGTCCATATCGGCAGGACTGGTAGGACTTGAAGACAATCAGTCTTGCCACCCAGTCAAGCGAGACTAGGCACTTACTATGTCAAGGCATGGTCCGAAAAGGGATTTGCGTGCGCGCGCTGTCGATAGAACTTTTTCTTGGGCAGTTCGATCTTGCCGCTCCCTGTAGCGCCATCGTTTCCAGCCCGCAAGCTTTCTTGGGCTCTCTTGTAATCTTCGCGTTTCTGCCGTTTGTTCGCGGGACCTGTCATGATTTGTCAATGGCAATGAGACACAATCTCCGTGTTAGCGATGACAGAACAACAGTCTCATGGTCGAGTGTTGAAGATCTGCTGCAAATACACGGGGAGGTCAATTAGTCAAAGGCTTGGCAATGCCCCATCCATTTTTCATTTTTGATACTCGTAGAAGTGATTCACACACAAGGGATGTGATACTGGATGCTAAAAGGTAGAGTAATAGTATTCTTATTTTTCTTATCGTCTGGTCTGTCAATGGCTCAGGCATAGCAGATCACGTTGGCCAAGAAAGGCACAACGTGAACCAGTTTCCCGCGACCAGTGGTGATATGGTTATTCTGCTACTGAATAGTTAAGTTATCGAGATGAGGAGCAACATGCACCCTGCCACCGCTCAAAGGTGGGTGCGGAGGTACCTGTCTTACTTCTCATTTCGCCGGTAGAACTACCATTCGGACTCTTCTCTTTCCCTTGTCTCTTGCACCACTCTTCTCTTCCGAGCTCACTCGAACCTTTAGTTGCTGAAACAGCTCAACTGTGACCCCATCTTGTTCGTGACCCTTCTCGAAGACCGTGAGCCGGTACGAGTCTCCGTCAAACTTGCTTTCATGTTTGGATGCCTCGGCGGAATTCAAGTGGAAATCCTCAAGTCGAACTAGTCCTTCGATGCCGAATTGCGGCACGAAGACCACCATACCGTTTTCGAACACTCGCATCACATACCCGTCGACATCGATGGCAGCTTTTGGTGATTTCTCAGCTCGTGCTTTGAGTGCCTGCCCGACGTAGTACTCGATACTGGCGCGGCCTGCTAGTTGAGCATTTCGATGGCGGAAATTGAGATTCTGACAGACTCGCTCCAACTTGCCCTTGTTTCGAAGGTCAAAGTCGACGACTTCGCTCCCTTGGCCATCATATCCGATTGCATACGCCAACTGCCGGTGGACAAGCAGATCAGCATACCGGCGAATGGGGCTTGTAAAATGGGTGTAGATCTCACTAGCGAGACCATAATGTCGGTATTCGGGTTCTGCGTGTGATCCGCTGCAGAAGTATTCAGCCGACGTCATACATCGTGTGGCCATAATTCGAATTAAGGTGTTGAAGAATGGATGCTTAGGATCTACACAAAGATCCAATGAATCTGCAAGTGCCCTTGAACTTGACACGTCCAGTTCAAACCCACGCATCTTCTTCAACTGCTCACTGAGGTCTGAAAAATTCGAGGCTGGGGGTGTCGCATGTCGTCGCAGCAAAGCAGTTTGAGGGAAGACCGACTGGATCTTCCTTGCAACCGTGATGTTGGCAAGAAGCATGAATTCTTCGACCAGAGAGTTAGTGGCCAAACTCGCCTTGGTCTTCACATCGGCAAGAGAATCCGAAGATTCGCTGTCTGCTTCAATTCTGACTTCAGGGCTGGACAGGTTCAACGCTCCAGCGTCCATCCTCTTCTGACGAAGCTTTTGGGAGAGCGACAACAAGACCCGCATGCCTTGGGTCAGCTCATCCGTTGCACTTGGGTCGTCAATGCGTTTCTGAGCTTGTTCATAGGAGAAGCCCTCCTTGGACAAAATCACAGATTTGGTGAATGAAGATGTCACCACCTCGGCATCTGGTGTGATCTCCCATATGGTGGAGAATGCGTATCTTTCCACACGGGGTTTCAGGGAGCACAGATCCGTCCCGAGCAACATGGGCAACATATCAATCCTCTTATCGACCAGGTAGACGGTTGTACCCCGAGCGGAAGCCTCGGCGTCCATCGCATTATTAGGTTTGACAAAATGGGAAACATCTGCAATATGAACGCCCACTTCAAAGTTTCCATTCGAAAGCTTTCTTGCATGGAGGGCGTCATCGATGTCCTGACATCCAGGAGGGTCGATCGAGCACACAAATAGATGTCGGAGATCTTGACGACCCTGCCAGCCAGGATCTGACAAAGCAGACGGGACCATCCAGGAGTGGCCCTCTGTAGGCAGACAGTCCAAAACCGTCTTTGGAAATGGTCGGTACTGGACGTCATACTCGAGAAGCAACGCCTCAGTCTCGGCATCCTTGGTCTCTAGTTCTCCGAGGGAGCGAATATAGTGCCCAATTGGATACCTGCTGTCTCGATCCCATGAATCAATCGTTGCAAGAATCCGCTTGCCTATCAACTCATCGACCTGACGTGTTCGAATTCGAATTTTAGGAATGCGCTTGTCCATTGGAATCAAAAAGACGGTGGTCTGTCTGTTTCCAGATGTGCCACCAGACGCCGAGTCGATAGTTCCGACCAGCTGTCTCCAATTTCTTTTGACAACTCCGACTACTTTACAGGTTGGTTGAGCCTTTGTCTCTGCACCAGCAATGTGTGCACGGCGAACCTCTTCCTGGAGAGCACGTCTCTCGTTCTCCGTAACCACGGTCTGCTCTTGTTCCTCGTCGTCCGGATTGTCGTTTTCATTGATCGTTTCCTCGTCAAGGATTTGAGTCGAAGGGGCTTTCCATTGGTATTTTGGCAGAATCTCAACCACGACGACATCGCCAGATATAGATCGATTACTGCTCTCCCTTCCAAGAACCAGTAATGGCTTGTCAAATGCGGGGACTTTCACTGTTCCTTCCAAGTAGTTGTATGGAGAAACATTGAAGACCCCTTGATGTAAAGTTCCAGCCTTGATTCCTGTCATCGTCCTTGACATGGAGTAATACTCTGGGTAGAAGAGCTGCCCCTGGGCAGCACGGACTTCTTGAGCATCGGCACCTTGGCTAACCATGTCGAGTAATCGATCGGCATCATCTAATCCCTCGACATATTCCCGGAGTGATAGGGCTGTCACGTTCCCTGCTTGTGCCTTTCTTCTATTCTCCTGATCATTGGTGAGGACGACGATTGTTGGGGCTTTCTTGGTCACTTTCGATAGATGGTCAGTGTACCATTGCGCCGCTCTTCTCACAGCACGATCGTTCCGGTCATTGATAGACTCGTCACTCTCACGTCGTACCGCGGTCTCCAGACGGAACTCGTTGAAGAAAAGATAGAAACGCTTGTCATCACTTTGGACCAACGCCATCAACCTGTTGTAAAGAGGAAGACTCCTATTCTTCAACTCTTCCAGAACCGTCTGCAATACAATGACGTCGTGAAAGTGAGCTGGTTCTTCGAGGAGGTCCATTGCGCTGAGCAAGACATTGGTATCGGGAACCAGGTAGTGGCCGTGGGTAAAGGTTTTGGTGCCGGTAGGTCGCTTCGATAGGACAAACTTGGGGACTGATGTTCCTGTCAGTGCATGAAGGTTGTATCATGTAGGAAGATGAGCACATACCAACTCCATTGGCGTCGGGCGCGGCAGTGGAAGCGCAATCAGTACACAATTGCGACGAACAGGGAATGTCTGTTCTCAGATACTGTTCTCTCACGACTTTCTGTACTCGACCACGCTTGGTCGACCGAATAAAGACTTTGCTGGAAATATTGCCAGCATTTGGATCGGCGGCGAGGCTTCGCTTGAGACTTTTCATCTCGGCTGCCTCGTGTCCGCGAACGCTAGAAATGAAGGGTGAAGAAAGGGTGCGAGCTCGAAATACCGAAGGCTACTTGAAATTGTCAAAAGTTCCCCCCCACATCCTTGTGTGAAGATTGCGCTATTGCACTGAACACTCCACAGAATACAGAATGTCTCCTACGGCGAGTTTTTCAAGCTCCGTTTGCGAATTCAGGCCGAAAAAGCAAATCCACCTTGAAAGGGAGGGGGTCAATTCCATCCCGCCGGCTCCCCGCGCAGTGCTACTGGTCTACGGAGACGGTACTTCGGACCTGATCCCAAATGGCACTGCGTTTGTCCGACATTATGGATCTTCTTTGCTTGCTTGAGTTCTTGGAGTTTCTAGGCCGCATGCTTTGCCATCGTGAGGCCTGTCTTCATCATGGGATACGATCCACTCGATTCCCTCATTGGAGGCCGCTGTAGCTGAAAATCCTACCGCGGAGGAATTGATATCCTTTCCTCCACTCCCTTTCACTACCTTTGAGGCTCTGTCTCGATCCTGATAGCTAGAGGAAGCTTTGTCTACAGCAGGTCATGAAACGATAGTGGGAGACAAACACCATCATGTCTGAGAAACCACCATACATTGTCCCACCTACAGCCGACTCGACTTCTACCGCCCGTCCTGCGACCTTCATCTTTCTCCACGGTTATGGGGACGACGCCGAAGGCCTCCCATTGGGTCTTGCCCAACAGTTTCAGTTCTACAACAAGATGCAGTACTTGAAATGGGTCCTTCCGAATGCGCCGCACAACCACGAAGCCATGGCTCGAGCATGGTACATCCCCAAAGCCCTGCCCAATGCGCTGAAGCCTCGCGTCCCCGGCCATGAAGACGAGGAGGATGCCCTGGACGACGAGGCTGGAATTATGAAGAGCGTGGATATGATTGACCGACTTGTCGAGCAAGAGATCAAGGGTGGCACACCTCCAGAGAGGATTGTCGTCGGTGGATTCAGTCAGGGTTGCGCAGTGAGCCTGGTCTGGGGTTTGACGGGAAGACTCAAGGACAAAGTCGCCGGAATGCTCTGCTTGTCTGGGTATTTGCCCCTACGGGACAGAATAGCGGAGCTGAGAAATGAGCGAAAGAGCAAGGACGAAAAGGACTACAAGGACAGCAAAAAATGGTTTTACGTCCACGGGACAATGGACATGTTGGTCCCTTCAAAATTCTTCATGCAAGGTAAGGAAGAACTGGTCAAATGGGTTGGTAAGGACAATGTCGAGGAGCATTTATACCAGGGCATGGGACATTCCACTAGTTCGGCCGAGTTGAGAGATATGCTGGCATTTTTTGAAAAGGTCATTCCAGCGTGTTAGGCATCGTGATCTGCCGATCGACTGGTCCGGTTGTCACACAAAAAACCGCGTGAGAATATTTCAGCAAGCATGGGTACTAAGCTTTGTGAAGATGTAGCATAAAAGATCGACTTCTGGAAGTAGACGAGTCCAGCTCTTTGCGCGACCCCATAAACCCCTTCAACCGTGGCTGTTATTGATCCTCTGATCGTAAATCTCCTCAGATCTCTCCTAAATATTGATTTGGCTCCGATACTATCGTCCTTGATATAACGTCACGTTGTACCACTGCTTCAACGTGGGCAACTCTACCAAATGCAAGCAGTTTCGTTAGCAAATGTCTTTCCTTCACTGCTGAAATTTCGATGACCATGCGCCCTCTGCTAAAGATGGACGACTGACTTTGATCTATCCATATCAAGCAGATTATGAGGCGATGGCTGCCTTCCTAGCGCCAGTCCTTCTTGCAGCAACGTTCTCCTATTTCCACACCGCCCGAGTGTCTCAACCCCAGGGAAAAGTCAAGGGAAAGAAAAGCTAGCATCCTACACATCCCGCTAGGTGTGGCAAAACTTCCGTAACAGGATGGTGGCACAAAAAGAGAGACAGGAAGAAAGAGCAGAAGGAAGACGTACCGCTCCACAAGATCCACAAGTCTTGCTCCCCGAAGATATTGACGCTCCACATTTGGGACAACCTGAGTGAGACATAGTGTAGCTTCTGAGAAGTGAGGTGTAGTCCTGAGACAAGAAGTAATGGCCTCTGAGATAGATGGGTCAATAATGTGCAGTGGACGTGACCAAGGGTGAAGTGAAGTTTGATGTGAGGGGGGGTTCAGTTCTCGAGTCTGACTGTTTTTATATTAGCTGATAGATGCCCCTCCATTAGTATCATCGCTTACTGTCGGACCGCCTTGTAGCGTACTCAACAATACATGGTAACCGTGACAGCCTACCAGTAGAATTAATCTGTCATGGGCAAAAGCCTAATCTCACCATGTGCTTATATAATTAAGAGTGCATCTATGTGTAGAAGATGTGTGACTCCCCGGTGTATGGCGATGCTAATATTAGTGAACTGCTCTGTCTTTTAATCTTTTAACCTTGTCCTATTGGGCCCAATGGGTTGTATTAATGTGGTGAAAGACGTAACAGCGGGCTTTCTTGTTAAGCAGTACGGAGTACCACTTTCCACCCTTTGCGGGGAAGGTCGTACATAACTTAATTACCTATGCTCGTACTAAGTAGATATCGACCGTTATAGTGAATGATAGGTGAGAAAAGCCGGACCCAGTCTTCTCCCGAGCGGAGTGGCTGCTTTACACAATAACTCACCAGTTGGTAGCGCTGCTATATTACTTCCTACTCAAGTTTCTGGTGATTCTCTAGTACTATGTGCAGGTATTGATCATAACACAATAGTGTTCTCGGTTACCGGGCTCAACCTCTTGGCCGTTTCCGAAGCTGTACAAGTCGTTACTGGAGAGAATAAGTTTCCCGAGATGCGCCGTTTGTTACGCGAATACAATCCTTGTTCGGGTGTTATTCTTCATGGCCTCGGAGGGATTAGAAAAACTTAGCTAGCTGTTAAATACATTATACAGTATAGGGAGAAATACTCACACACACACAATTTATCACGCCCGGTGGCTAAGCTGAAAGGGTAACTAAAGCTATTCTATTAATGAGAGATATACAGTACATGCTCCTTAAACTGTCAAGAGATCAACACAAAATCGGAAAAAAGTCCGAAACGAAGATTCGATTTCAAAGAGAGCGAGGAAGAGAGAAGCATTAGAGTGGTCGAGTGAAGGCGCGGTCAACCATTGAAGAATTTTGCAGAGTAGATCTACCAGCTTCAATTCTTTACATCATGACAATGAGAATTTCAACCTCTATCACCTCCTTGAATTTACATCACCAATTGCGATCCAGCATGGCACCCAAGGGCCTTCAGAATTCCGTCCCCAGTAAGGCAGGAAATCCGGGCAGAATACCCTAATAGTGGGGACAGAATCCTGTTCCCCCCTGGGTGCATGGTTCTGTTCGTTAACTCATGCAGAGTCCTCCGGACTTAGTCCTTTGACGTCCGACATTATCTCCTTTTGTTCCATTGGTCCTTGACCTCCTATGGCATTCTCTGAAGATTGAGAATGCTTTGATTCGCCAGCGACCACGCCATCAACCGTCTTCCTTCGACTGGATATCTCAACGAAGAACTCACGCCAGAATGTTCGAGTCTCCCATATGGGTAGAACTCCACAGATTCCAAGGGCACAAAACACCCAGATGAAGCTGACAGCGACATAGAATGTAAAGAACCCTTTAGTGTAGATGTAATGACTCAAGAACATCGGAATCGGAATGATGAAGTCCATGCTGACTGAAAGAACTGTAGCGAGAATCAGAGCCATATAGTAGGTGCGTTGGAGTGATTTCGGGTTGTCAAGGAATGCAGCATCTTCGGCTTCTTCTTTCTCTTCGTCAACGACAGTCGGAAGTTCGGCGTTGTGATTTGGATTTGACGGCTCGTCCTTTGGTGCTTCACTTGTTTTCGTTTCAGGGATTCCAGTTGCAGCATCATCAGTCATCATGTCTTGGACGTTTTGCGCCGGTACAACATTGCCATACAGAGATGTTTTGGCATTGATATCACGTGTGATTGCCCAGTCAAAATCATCCGGTTTGACCCAGGATACTACACATGTAACAATGAGGCCGGTGAGGACTCCTGCCATGTTGCCTGCAAGGGTCGGATATGAGCCTCCAGTACTAGCAACGCTGAGCTCACCATAATGGACTTTTGCTTCAACCAGCCACGCGGTCAGTCCAGCTGCAAGACCGCAAAGAGCGCCGGCGATGGCTCCAGCGCGAGTTTGGCCTTTCCATGTCACGGCAAATGCAGCAGGGAAGACTGCACCGCCAATGAGCAGTCCCATGACAAGGAAAAGCCATCCAAGGTCGATGCCAATAGCGTTCCAGATACAGGCAAATGCTGCCATGACCAGGCCAAAGAAGCAGATCATCACATGCGACACGAAGATGAGATCTTTGGGGGTGGCATTCGGCTTGATATACACCTTGTAGACATCAAACGTCAGAATTGATGATGTGGCAATCAATTCCGAGGATGATGAGGATGTTACGGCCATGAACAGTGTGATAAGCAGACCAACAGCACCGTGCTTCCCGAGTAAAGCTGCAGCGCCGAAGGGAGCGGACAGTCCAGACGATATCTGAGATGAAGTCATCTTGTGTGGATAGGTAGGATAGGCTGGGTTGTCCGTGAGAGCCACTGCAGCAAGACCAAGAGTCGTGGCAAACCCAAACGGAATTGCATACCAAGCGAAACCACCCATGATGTAGCCTCGGACCGCGGTAGTTGGACGGCTGGCGATAGCTCTTTGCCAGTAGCCTTGATCGAGAAAAACTGTACCCATGCCGGAGCAGAGCTGTATAACCCCGAATATCAAGCCATAGTTTGATTTCAGGGTGAGATATGATCCATTCTGGTTTCCTGCAACGGGTCGTACGTTTCCTGCATGAACGAGCAGGTCATACATCTTCCCAGGCGAGCCGATCAGATCATTAGAAGTATATACCTACCAATCCTCGTCAGCTTGATCTCGAGTCTGCTGAAGGGGGCGGACTCACGCTGAACATAAAGTATAAGATGACGACCATAACAATGATTGTATGAGAATAGTCGCAAAGGAATGTTGCTCGAAGTCCACCGAGGACAACATACACACATACTCCAAGAGGAATGAGAAAGACAGCTGCATAGACATTCATTCCTGTCAATGAAGTGACAACTGCACTTCCTCCCAGCAGTAGTTGTGATGCCACAAGGATGTTGGTCATCAATGCAAAACAGATGAAGATTATATGGGTAAGCTTTCCGTATCGATAGTATATAATCTCCAGGAATGTGTGACAACGTGGCGCGTTTTGTTTCAACTTGCATGCGAGGACCGAAAACATGAAGATTTGCACTGTTGCCCCTGCTGCATACCAGAAAGGGCCAGAGACTCCATATTCGTAGGTGACAGTACTGGACTGAAGTAATGTGGCCGCCCAGGTCCAAGCGGAAACGACTCCACTGGCAATGAGTCCAGGTTTGACACTTCGACTGGCTGTGTTGAATTCTTCGCTCATCTTGGTGGAATATTTGGTGTACCGGTTCTGTAGTTACTTAGTATAAGATCAGCGTCAAAACTGTTTCACGTACCTGAAGGTATGAGACACCTGCCATAACGAAGGCAAAGAAGAATCCAATTCCGATGACGACTCCATATCCGGCACCTTGCGGAAGGATGGGTTGGATAGCGCTGGACATAGTGATAGATACTGAGTACTCAGTTTGGACGAGGTTTGATTTCAAAATGCAATGAATCAAGTCGAAGAAGACTTATATGGAGCATTCTGATACATAATCACATGACGACAATAGTTCCTGGAATAACAATAGTATGGAGCCTCGACAATGATAAGTACCTCCCTGATAATTCGCTGGCTTGAAAGAGGATATCAGTCTCAGGGGCTACTCCATGATGCTATCAGGCCGCGGGTGGCACAAGGGTGAAAGCCTTTGACACTTATCTCCGCATGGAGGACGTAAAATCAGATATGATGGTGTCTTATCATGTCTGTTGGAAACATCTTTGAAGAGAATGAGAACGTCTTCTTCATGTGCCCTACTGAATACCTTGCTGATCCCTTGAGAGCCAAGTAGATTGTAGCACGGCTGACTCAGTTGTTCGTCAATATGGTAGTTGACACCGAGCAGGCGTTATCTCTTCGATAGCGAGACTGATTATGGTGCAAACGTTCTCATAGTAAAATTGTAAAGATATTGAGGCCGCTGATCATTCCGGATTGCTGAACAGGTAGGGCACCACGAGCTCCCAGAATGAATAGCCAATGGCCGTTACTAGATCCAGATTCTAGGATGATGCAGGCTATGAGATCCACTCGGAGAGAAGTCATATCGCGCTATGTTGTTTCGTTGCCTGAGATGTTTCTTACATGGGGAACAAGGTGTAATCAAGTGGAGGTAAATGACCTTAACCCTAAGTGGCTAAACTTGAACCTAAATCCCCCGATTGAGATTAGGTCAGGCCTATGGCGCGCAGATCATCAGCCATCATTGGATACAACGCCCACATATTTTGCAGATCTTCCGAAAGCCTATTATATAGCCTAGAAAGGTAACGGATATACGCGAGCCCCCTGCTCCATCAGACCCTCTTATGAAAACGGATAAGGCATGTCTATTGGCTTCTCACTTTCCACCTCTAGGAAATCTAGCTCACCGTAGTAGCGCCCAGCTCCGAGTGATTCCTTCTTTGAGCAGGAGGGCCTGAAACACCTAAGCTGGGGCTTTTGTGGAGCTCTATCGTGGGGATTGAACGATAAGAGAGATAAGGCCAACAGATTGAAGTAAGTTATACGCGACTGAATAGGTCTGAAGGCATCCAGGAATGTAAGGTCGGCTATAGAGCTGCCTGTTCTCTGAAATAAAGGACAGTGAACTTGTCTAGTTGCAAGGACACTTTGGCCGATTGTCACTCTCAGCTCGCCTTCGCAGCCCTACTTCATCCAAGATGTTCAGCCATACAATCACCTACTCACTCCGTAGACCTTATACTATCAAGAAGCTTTCTTCATTGACCCTGACTGGCTCTCGCCTATATGCGACCGTCAAACCTGCCCCTCTGGCAGACAAGCTCTCCGTCAACAGCGATCGATTATGGTAAGATAGAAGGGATGCAAAAGGAACCTGACTGACACAGCCACCAGGCGCGACATTCACTACACCGCTCAGTGGAGTGCACCCTCTCCGGGCGGTGTTACTCGACTTTGTGCGGATGAGAATGACAAGAAGGTCCGCGACTGGTTCAAAGAGCAACTTATTGAACTTGGAGCCGATTACAAAGTTAGTGTTCATCATTTCGAAATGGGTTTGGCTTACAGAAATCAGGTCAATGCTACCGGTACTCAATTCGGGGTATTCGAGGGAGAGGACAATAGCATCCCCCCTATCGCTATGGGAAGTCATTTGGACACAGTCGCAACGGGTGGAAGATTTGATGGTCCTCTTGGAGTAAGACATTCCGGTCATCTACTCCGAGTCTCTAACATCTATCAGGTTCTCGGAGCCTTGGAAGTTATTCGAAGCTTCAAGGAGCAGGGTATTAAGACCAGAGCTCCGATAGTTCTCATCAACTGGACGAACGAAGAAGGAGCACGATTCTTTCCTTTGCTTGGATCATCTATCGTCTATGCCGGTCGCTCCACTGTGGAGCAAGCCCATGCAGCAGCCTCGAACGACGCATCGGAATTGACCATGGGCAGCGAATTGAAGAAGATTGGTTACATCGGTGATGGACCAAATACATTCGAAGAGTTCCCCATCTCAGCGCACTTTGAAATCCACTGCGAACAGTCCACAGACCTGGAGAAGGCGGGTAAGCCTGTTGGATGGGTTGAAGGTTGGCAGGGAATGACTTGGTACGATGTCGTCTTCCATGGAGAAAACGGCCATGCCAATACCTACCCCATGTATGGCAGGCGAGATGCTCTGACCGGTGCAGCCAAACTCATTTGTGAGCTGGAAAAGCTCGCATATGAAAAGAATGGTGCCAGTACCGTGACTGGTATTCATAGCCGTCCATGGGGAGCTTGTAACATCCAGTCGAAGACAAAGATCACATTTTGCTTGATGCATAAAGAAGCTGAGGGATTGGAAGCCATGGGAACGTCCATCATGGAACGGGTGAAAAGTATTGCTTCTCTGCACGGGCTCGAAGTTGAAACTGATCGAACCGTGCATCTCTTGCCCGGCAACTTCTGGCCTGAAGCAATTGATTGCGTCAGACTTGCGTGCGGTGACAAGGGCATTGCTTCTCGAACTGGAACAGGCCATGACTCAACGATGACAACATTACTGTGTCCAACTGCCATGGTATTTGCCCGGGCTAAAGATGGTATCAGCCACTCTCCAAAGGAATGGACGTCTCAAGAGGACTGTGCGGAAAGTGCGCTGGTTCTCGGGAAGTCGGTACTGAATTTCGATAGTTACCTTAAGGAAAAGGCTCTGGAGAAGTAAGGAACAAATGAAGACTGCGGATATTATGCCAATATAGTGTTAGAGCTACTATCACAGACAATCACCTAAGGAGCTATACACTCCCTACCTAATTCAGGAGGGAAGTGTAGGTAAGACTACGTAAGTGTACAAACGATAATTGGACATGATATTTAAGGCTATTAATACATCGGTAATTTTTCCCGCGGCCTAGAGCATTTAATAAGGCTACGTTAGCCTAGGGAGCCTATAGCGACCTATAAGATACTGTAAGGGTTTAGAGAAAGTTCTATAACTAGCTAGCTAACCTAGTAATAGGGAGGATAAATCTAAGGAGAGAAGTGTTACGAGGTGCTTCACACGTGAGGTGCCTTAGTAAACCCGAGGTAGTTTACTTAGTGATATAGTAGTGGGCGATATAGTAGAGACGAAACTAAGAGTATAGTGTACGGGACTATACGTAAAGTACTTAACCGAGAGAAACTCGATTATTTATGAACGAGGTTGACTACGCTTCCTAAAGAAGTAGGCCTAGCTAACTATATACTCTAGGTAGGTTTCCTATTAAGGTAAGTCTAAGCATTACATTATTATAAGTATTACGACTATATTACTATAATAGGTATAATAGGGTATTTCCTATTCTAGTTATTACGTATCCTAGGCTAGCCTTACTAACGAGGCTACCTCTTTATCTCGCTTAACCTTCCTTACCCCGCGTTCCTAGGTAGCCGTATAAAGGTCGGTTCGTAATACTTCCCCCTCCTTAACCTATTCGTTATCCGTAACGTACTTAAGGTAAGTCATCGCCCGTCTATAGGCTAGTTTCCTCTTTCTTCTTTCTCGTTATAACTAACTATATAGGCCTTTAGAGTCTATAAGTCGAATCCGAAACCCTTAAGATCTTCTAAACCTCCTATTCCGTAGTAATAGCGTTAAAACGAAATCGCTGATTATATCGAATCGATTAAAGAAAATAAAGTAATAGTTACTTATTCTAAGTATATCGCCTATAGCGATGTATACTTCTACTCTCGGGAGTAGAGTGTAAAGTACGCGGTATACCTACGGTACCGAAGAGAATATAACGGAACATTTTCCGTTAAGTAACTTCGTCGGATCGGGGAGTAAAAAAGATAGCTCGCTTCTAAGTCCCGCCTAAAGCGTCGCGAGATCGTACGGCTTCGAAAAACCTTAATTAAGGCCTAAAAGGCCTTAACTGAGGCGGAGGAGTCCGACGTAGAGTTATAGGAGTCGATTATAAAACTAGATAAACTCTCTAATAATATATTAAAGCGAGAGATATAGGCGTTAGGCGCTTTTAATAAGGTTCCTTCTAGTAAAGAGGTAGCCCTAGCCGAACCTAAATTTATCTAGTAGGACGTACTATAGTCGAAGTCGATAGACTAGAACGTAGTATTAAACTTTAGTAATACTAGGCTTACCCCTACTTAGGGGAACCTATAACCTACTAGCGGCCGCTCTCTCCTTTCGAGTTTTCTAATGGTATTTTTTCTTTAATTTAGGAGGTAAGTCTCCGCTGTCCTCCTAGATATTTTCTTTACTTCCGTATCCTAACTATTTAACTAAGTATATATCTTATCCATCGGTAGTTTAATCTACCGGATAGAAGTCTACGAGTTCTTCTATCTTATACAGCGGTTCGCCGGTTTCTTAGTTAATATCTACGGGTCCTAGTTTAGCGTTTAGATTATTATATAATTCTAATAGAGACTTATAGAAGGTAGGGTATATCCTTAGCGTTTTCAGTAGATCTAGTTTAAAAGTTACTAGTTTTAGTTTCCGTTTAATACGATATAGTCCGATCTTAGTATAATCTAGTTTATCGCTTAGTCTTTTTATTTTAATGTTTTTTCGTCGTATATAGACTATCCCCTCCTCTTCGAGGTCTAGGCCCTTAAATCTCTTTCTATTTTCTCTTTTTATTATTTTTTCTACGATTTTCTATAGTTCCTTTTTCATTATTTTATATAGTTATTTCATTTTCTCTAGCTATATTCTAGCTTCTTCTAATATCTTTTTCTTTTCTTCTAGTTTTCTAAATATATCGGGGTAGTATCCGTAATTTACGAAATATAGTAAGATCCCTATAATAGTCTTACTATTATTAAAAGTCATTTATACTATCGATAGTAACTATTGTGAGGGTTTGGAAAGAGTTCTGCAACTAGCTAGCCAACCTAGTAACAAGGAGGATAAATCTGAGGAGAGAGAAGGAGGAATAATGTCCCCTCCTTCTCTCCTTATATCGTACGCTCTTCCGCAAGGGATACTCATTGTCTTCCCCTTTCTCCCTTGTCCTTCCTCTTTCGTACACGCCTTGCGTTTCCCTTGCCTTTTGTCTCTCTTCCTTACCTTCCCTTGCGTACGGTGTCTCAGTTTGCCAGGATTCGGTATCCCTT
>NW_019174094.1:0-49993 GCF_001642475.1 Fonsecaea monophora
TTGCGGGTTCCTCGTTTTGGTCGACTTTCTAGTGGTGTAAGTCAAAGGGTTGGAGTCGTTGTGGTATTGACAACCTCACTATAGTTATCTTAGGTACCACTTCGATCCACAATCAACAAAAGAACACCGGATCAAGTCATGGAAAGAGGATTTCACTTGGTAAACCCCTGGTCCCAGTCTACCAGGTACAGAATCCAATGTCCGACCCTTATTTCTCTCTTTCCCCTCCCCCCCTCCCTCCTTCTTCGTGTGCGCATTGCCTCGCTTCATTGTATGTGTGGGTGAACATTATTCTGCGTAAATGGCCAGCCTGTTGATGTCTCAGAGGTTCGCTGAGGGATACCCCCGGCGTCGAAAAACGTTGGCCGCTGCTTCGTGGCCATTTGACACGGCACGGTCGACGGGAAGTTTCCCACAGGAATCGCGAATGCTAGGATCGGCCCCATTGCGCGATAAAAAGTGGTATCAAGGCAACATTCCCATCGGCCGTAGCTTGATGTAGGGCCGTTACAAGGCTAAAATCCCGAAATAGTTGGTAAGCGAGAGGGTCGCTCTTGAACATGATCTCGTCAACGTCAGCACCTCGTACAACAAGTGCCTCGATGATTGCTAGATCGGTATGCTTGCGTCTCGCCGCGTAATGGAGCGGCTGTCCCGAAACGTACCGAAGCTCCATGACCAAATAGGAGGTTTGATGACTTCCAAACTAGAATTCTGAGCTGCGATCGAGAGTGGCGTTATGTCGTATCCACACCGCGCATTTGGATCGGCTCCTCTGTGAAGAAACCATAAAGTAAGCTCGGGATCGAGGATTTCCCAAGTTACGTTAATATGAGTATAAATATACACCATGGGACTCTAAAGGCACCTACGCCAGGAATGGTGGGAAGCTGTCCGAGATTGGCTTGTTCAAGAGGCTGGCGTCATTATCGAAGAAAGCTTCAAGAATTGAACGCTCCTTTTTGGTCGATGGCTGCACAAACGGCATCCGTAGTTGGCTTGGTTCCTTTTGACAGGAGAAATGAGACGATTGAGGCACAGTTCTGGAGGACGGCGGCTTCCATGGCATCACGTTTGTCCTGTTCTGATGTTCGCATCTCTGGATCATCGCAAAGAGCTTGGACCTTGGAAAGATCACACTCGCTCACGGCTTACACCAACGGGCATTGCGGAGGTGGGAACACTGGTTGTGCAGGTATGTCTGCCAGATCTGCAACATCAGGAATCTCTCCAACTACTGCACCGAACATGGTTACCCAGTATAGAATATGCTCCGCAGTCAGAGTGTGAGGGTATACACAAGGTCCCTAGGCAAGGAGGGTATGGAATACCAAGGACTCGCGGTATAGGGCGGCATCATCTTCCCGATTGAGAGGGGAATTCCCACGTCTTGGCCAAAAGGGATTAGAAGAGTATGTCAGACCGTTGAAGATGGATAGCGACGTGTATTCGAGGCTATATGCGGTGGTGATGACTGCCTGCGGCCCCCCCGGCCCGTATCTGGAAGCCTCCAGCGAGTGATTGGAGAGCGTGCGATATCCCTTGGTTTCGTGTACGTGCCAAGTATTGTAGTTTAGGCACCTGTTCATTACTACATAGCAAGTACTGAGGCAGCCTGCAAACAGTGCCAAAACAGGCTGTGAAATCTTCAAAATTGTGCGCATGCACAGCGTGTAAGACGTCTTTCCACCGCGTTTTGCATAGAGCGTACATATCACCGGCAGGGCCCTTCGCCAAGGATGTATTCATTCGCACCCCTCGATGATGGGCACATTCGAATTCTCGATATCCTTCCTGCCGTTGATGTGGGAGCGGAAATACGATGCGAGCTGCACCACCGCGAATTCGAACCAGGAACATACCACGCCCTCTCATATGTGTGGGGAGGTCCCATCCCACATAAATCAGTCTACATAGACGATAAACCAGTGGAGGTCACACCGAACCTGTTCATGGGGCTCCGGAGGATCCGTCATCCGACTGACAAGATATCTCTGTGGGTGGATGCATTGTGCATCGACCAGAAGAATGACCAGGAGAAAATGTCGCAAGTCAAACGGATGACTGAAATATACGCCAATGCAATGACCGTGTTCATGTGGCTAGGAGAAGAAGATGATGATAGTGATCTGGCGATGGAACTACTACAGTGCCTTGAAAAAATGGTTGCAGGCGCGGTTGCATGGACATCCGGCGGTCATCAAGTGGCATTCTTCGAACCCGGTGCTCCCATCGGCAAGAGCAAGATGGAGTACATTAATCTGGATCTGTGGGGCTTTCTTACGACGCTCAGGATCAGAGATTTCGACCGTCACTGGAAAGCTCTAGGCCCCTTATTTGAACGCCCATATTGGTTTCGAGTGTGGATCATTCAAGAAATTGTGGCAGCATCGCATGCGATTCTCTGCTGTGGCTCCCAGAGGACCAGCTGGAATGCCTTAATGGCGTGGGTTAGCCGATCGGAGGTGCTTCAGCACCTCGACAATCTAGACGAGGCCGACAGGGCCCTGCGCAGAGCAAACGTTTTTTTGAAGCAATACGCCGACCTTACCCACGACATCGCCTTCGGAAAAAGGCCGTCTTTGCTGGAAGGGCTAGTACGACTGCGTCGGTTCCGTGCTACCGATACAAGGGACCATGTTTACGCGATTCTTAACCTTGTGGACCACAAGGGCTTCGAACCAAACTACACTAAGAGGATGCCTGAGGTTTATAAGGATGTTGTCAAATTTGTCATTGAGCAGGATGAGACACTTGACTTTCTTAGTGCCTGCAAGCCGTCTCTAGCTTGGTCGTCTTTGACCGAACTCCAGTCTAAATTGGACTTCGAGGCGGCATTAGCCAGGGCAGCCTTGATCTCCGACCTTCCCTCTCCAAGAGAGAACTCCCCTTTTGATTCTCAGAGCAACGATCTATGGGATGTTCGATCGATGGTCACAAACTTGCAGGAGGCTTTACAGCAAGTTACTGAGTCTATAACGGAGATTGATGCAATATGTGTGGAAACCAATGCATCTAAAAAGGGTGGCCTGGACGATATCGAAAACATACAAAGAGGCTCTGCTGCGGGGAAAATCACTTCCAATCGTTCTAGCATCCAGGACACCGTCGAACACTGCGCTCATTGCATGATGCGGCTCGGAAACTCTATGAAGATGATTTTGTTCATGCTAGATACCTTGGTTCGCGATGAACCACAAGATGCCGTCGACCAGAGTGCAACGATGAGAGGAGCGGAGTTGTTGAAGGAGTCTTTGGCCAAAATTGGGTTGGACTTGCAAGACTTCCTCAACCTTCGGAACATGACATTGACTACGTGCCAAAAGGCCCAAGACTCGTGGTCTCAGCTGCGATCTTGTAGGCCAGATCTCATTCCTCGACACATACTTGGTTCTCATCGAGAGAAGGCCTCGGAGGCTATGACCCAACTTGGCGATGCAATAAACCGATTAAAGAACAGTATTTTTGAGCCTAGTGAAGAGTCCTCCGGCCCAGGACCTGGGAAAGTCGGAGGGACCGGCGATTCGAATAAAGTAGCCACAGCAACTTCTGCTACATCTCAGAATCCCGGGAATGTCGAGAAAGGAACAGAAAACGCGTCAGAATCGCCTGAGGATTTATCCGGCGCGCCTCCTGGGCCTCTCGACGTTGAGAAGACGGCGGGTGATATTTGCTCGAAAGGCAATGCTATTCTGAAGACGATCTCCGAGGTAATTCTTCCCTCATGGGTTCCGGACTGGAGGCAGGGGAACTTGGAACACGGAAATCTTCTATTGAAACGTACCGACAATTGCCACTACAAGGCAGGCGGCAGTAAACCGTACTTTTATTTCCCGAACGATGAAAGTGTCTTAATTGTGCATGGTGTGAACCTTGGACGAGTTCAGACGACGAATCGAGCTGAAAAGGAGTCTTTACAGCCTGCCCTAAAACGTCAGTGGGATTTTTGGGTGACCGCAAGCCATCCTCGCAATGTGTACGGCGGTCCAAAAGATCAGCAAGAAGCCTTCATTCGGACTTTGGTTGCGGGACGGAATGAGGATGGCAGTAAGGGAACTTGCGGCATGACACCTCAGTTGCTGGAGGACATGTTCGACTTGGGATTCGTCGAAACAAATGGCAACAAGGCTGAATCCGAGACAATATCGATGACTGACATCAACTTAGCTTTGGCGCCTTCGAGCAATGAGTTCAAATTCGGCGCTACGGACAAAGGGTTCATGGCTCGTGTTCCAATTTTTTCAGAAGATGGCGATATTGTCGCTGTGCTGCTAGGGGCCAAAGCACCTATCGTACTTCGAAGATACGCAAAGCTTGATGCTTACTTGGTCGTCGGAGAATGTTGTAAGTTATCACTTGGCAGCTTCCATTGGACCTCAACTCACATGCTCGGTAGATGTCGATGGCGTTATGGAGGGTGAGGTTATCGCAGAACTCACTACTGGTGATCGATGTTTGGACGAGTTGGAAGACTTCCGCCTAGTGTAATATGATGAGGCCTGCCGCAGTGCCCGGGAAATGGCTGCCACTTGATTTCTCAACAAGCTTCCCGGCTCTGACACTGCAGGAAGTAGAGCGCGAAATCGGGCGGATGATATGTATCCTACTTTTGCTTTTCCAAATTACAGAGTGTAAAATGTTGATTATGAGCCACGTGCATATATCATCAGCCCTAGGAGAGTCTCCTTTGTGCGTCGAGGAGGCGGGCGAGTTGTTGTAAGTAGTATCACCGAGAAGAAGAAGGCCCTCGAAATGTGTGGCAATCTGACGGTTTCCTTCCGCATCGCATTGAGAGTGTCAAATCTACTGCGATTATTCATTCGATGATGTTGCCCGTTGTCATTAAAATCGAGGTTGTGAGTTGAACAACTTGATTGATTAGGCAAGGAAATCTATCTAGCGCGCCTGAGACTTTGTTGTGTGCAGCGGTGGAAATTATTCGGCTAACATTCCCGATAGGTCAGGGCAACAGAGGTTCCCCACGGTACCTGGCGAGCCAGATGACAAAATAAGTGGCACGCCACGCCATACTAAATACCTAGTCAGACCGTACTATGCTACCCCTATAGAATCCTGAGATACTTTTCTATCACCATTTCTTAGGAATGATTATTTAATATTAGTATCATTATATAGCTTATATACTCATGATTGTGTCTAGGAGAAAAATTCTAGAGTTTTATACTTAAAATTTCGAGTAAAAGAGAGAATGACCTCGGAGTATTTTGGTCATTACTTCGCCGTGCCACTTATTTTGTCATCTGGCTCGCTGGGTACCTGGGAATACGTAGCCGAATGGGCAATTCTAGACTGAATTTCTCCTGGCGAAATGCAACAAGATCGACAAGAGCTTGGAGTGCAAAGGTGTCAGCATGTCCATTCGGGCTATTCTGAAACTTCTTCCGCAAATTGCCACGCGGTCAATGATAGGGAAGCTATAACTAGGTAGACTCTGCCTCCCACAGGCGCTGAGCAATGCTATACCTTTCTGCCCCTTTTCTCCACCAACATCTGCCGCATAATTACTTGTAGCTCGTTACATGATATGGATAAGTGGGCGGGTGATGCATCCATCGTGGTGCGGGACACAAACACATGGTGAGCAACTATGTCTGCCAAATTTTTCACGTCACGACCATTCCCCCACAAAGGTGTTTCCCTCAAGTCCTTAAACAGCAGATATAGATGATTCAGTCCCATCCTCCCTTCGATCGAATCTTGCTCAATTCCTGTTATTCGAATTTCAAAACCTGCAAGGAATTGTTGCAATAAACCAATGCAGTGTTCCGGCGGGAGATGGTCGAACACAACCTCGGTAGCGAATCGACTGGCGAAGCCCTGGTTGATCTCCCTCAGGCTGTCCATTCCCTCGGCGTAGCCGGCCAGTATAATGACCATTTTGTTGGCAAACCGTTCTTTGGTCATGCAGTCGACCAGCTCGTTGATTGCGTCCGTGGCAAAATCTCCTTGGGCCAGCCGATACGCCTCATCGATGAACAAGACTTTGCCTAGAGCTCGTTCCAGGGCTGCTACAACTTTCGGGCCGGTCTGACCCAGAGCTTCCCCGATGATTTCCGAGAAAAAGCACTCCACCACGTCGGATGAGGAGAGGAAGCCCATATCGTAGAACAATTTACCGACCTTGCGCGCCATGGTCGTTTTTCCTGTGCCGGGCGGGCCTTTGAACACAAAGTTGAGCGGGATGAGGTTATGAGATCGAGGATTCCTGCCACACATTCGCATACCCTGAACGCTTTTTCGATAGCCGTCAAACTTTGCTATGACTTCCTTACACCCCACGATGTCTTTGAAACTCTCCTTGAATCTGCTCTCGGAGTCGGACAGCCTGTCGAAATCGGCGTCGAAATCCTCCGGCTGAAGAGCGAGTGGGGTGGAGAGGTCGAAAGAAGGATTCGCTGATATTCGCCGTTGAGAGCTGGTCAGGGCGTGATGGAGAAGGTTGTCAACCTCACCTCCATTCCCAAAATTTGGACGGTCTCGGGCCGCCGCGAGTCGTTGTAGAGCGACGTCTTTGGCTTGCTCAGTGATCGCCAACTTTTGCTTATCCAGCTTCAGCTCCAGAACGCGAGTGAGCTGCTCCATGCTAAAGTCATCGAAACGGAAAGCGTCATCCAGAGGAAAGCGTCGCGCCAACCCAGGGTTGCTGTACTGGAACATCTCTCGCATTGGCTCACTGTACCCTATCAAAACCACGCAGCGATCCTCGCTGGGAAGATTCTGTATCTGTGAGACGAGCGTATCAATCACTGCAATTCGGAACACATCTCCACCGGCATTCCCCCTGTGAGATCGCTTTCCGGGATACAATACGTGGGCTTCATCGATGACTAGTACTTTGCCGAGGGCGGATTCGAGGGCGGACTTGACAGCCTCTTCCGACCAGCCGATATATTGTCCGATAAAGTCGACTGCATTCTTGACGACAATCTCTCCGCTCGAAAGTAACCCCAGATCTGCAAGGATCCGGCCGTACAATTTGGCCACGGTTGTCTTTCCTGTCCCAGGTGGACCCAGGAAGACACGATTGAGCCCGACTCGAAGGGGAGGTTGATCTTGCAACTCCCGTTGGCGATTCATCCGGACCAAAGAAGCAAGACTGCGGATTGATTCTTTGACCGATTCCATTCCGGCCAGCTCCATCATCTCCTTCCACGCTGGGATTTCGTGGAGCGGGTCGGGCGATTCGGTTCCCAATACGTCTTCCTTTGTTATCAGAAAGTCGTCTGGGCGTTCTCCATTCCTTCGTGCTTGGCTTATGCGGTCGAGTTGTCGCCTGCAAACCTCTGAGAAGATAATCTCCAATGATGCGAATCCTCTCTTCCAGTCGCCACGATAGGCTCGATGGATCAGCAAGCGAGAGAATTCTCCCTCAATGCCCCCCTCGATTTGCATTCTCTTCGGAAATCTTTTCTCGAGCAGCTCACTTAGCATGTCTATCGCGTTATCTCTCCCCAGGCCGCTGTCGAGCTTTACACGGTGAGGTATTTCTTTCCCAACGTCTTCAAACTCGAGAAACGAGTCCATCCTGCCTTCCATAAAACACGTATATAGGAAAATGAATTTGCCCCGACTTTTTTCCATCTCATTGCGTAGCTTCTGAGTGTAATCATCGCCATCGCTGGCGTCAGCGAGCCGGTCGGGGTTTGTCATCAGGAAAACCTAGCACTTTGTTAATCTCGGTCGATGTAGACTTCGCAGATATCCTACCCCTGATTGGTCAGGACGGCGTCGAGTCCCGTAAGAATATGTGCTCTCTTCCAGATACTGTCCCGCTGTCGTCTCGATCAATTCATCGCCTGGCACCGCGTGGATGGATATGAGGAAGTGAGCATATAGCCTTGCTACGGCTTCGCCTGGAACAGATATATTAGCGATGCTTCGACTGGCGCTTGGTCAATTGGAAGGAGAGACTCACAGACTTTCTGACGTCCTACAAACACTGCATTGAAACACTCAGATGCTGTATCGACGCCCTGCCTTCGCAGAGTATCTAGCGTGCATTTCGTCTTCAAGAAGTGTCGCTTCACATCCTCGAGATCTGTCATTGCCATTAATCGGTCCAAAAAGATGTTTTCCTCGCCGTTTTCTCTCTTCATTCTCATCCAGTCTAGCCGAGAAGGAGAATTATCCTGGATTTGGTCGAGGTCGACACCTTCCAAAAAAGCAAGTTCCTCATCTGTCGCGTCGGGGAGGGCGACAGATTCGGGAAGAGGATCATTATCATCTCCCGGGCTATTGTTTTCCTCGCTTGCCTTTTCAGTGTCCTCGTCCTCCCTGGTCGGCTTCATCTCCTCTTGTGAGATCTCAAGTTTGATGAGAAGATGTTGCAAGTGCATTTGAAATCCTCGATGGTTTTGCAGAGGGGCTGCAATCAAAGTAAGCGGGCTGCGGATCAAGTCAGCGGGCGGAATGATGAAATGCTGATAAGACGTGTCTAGACAGGGCAGTGGTGCAGTATCTTGCCCTTGGTCCTTCGGTACGGTAGCCTCCAGCGAACCGAGATTTCTGGAGCCCTCTGCGAGAAGCGACCCCAGCCCAAGAATTGCAGCCAGAATCAGATGTTTTTGAAGAATCATTCTAGAATCAACTGGTCCGTGGCCAGCGTGGTCAATCATCCCGACAAAGAGCCCACGGGCCCTCTCTGCTGGTAATTTGAGAGCAGCGACCTGACCTGTGGGCTTTCTGAATAAAGAAGCAATTGCGCTTCCAAGCGACTTGAGTTCATAAGGGTCTCCGGCGTGAAGAGGGCTAACTTTTCCATTTTGGGGCTCAAGGCCGGTTGTTGAATCGGCGAAGAAGGATGAAATTGTATGCCACTCCCTTGAATTGTCTGAACTTTGAAAAAACTTGCTCCAATTGGAGGGGGAGGCCAAGTCGTCTTCGTTAATCTGCACAAGACTAGAAGGACTCTCAACTTCGGTGATGCAGTTTTCAGTCTCGATAGAATGCCAAATGTTGTGGTGCTGAGCCTCTTTGGAGATGCGGTGCACAAGCGATGCGTGATGCTGCCTGTCGACAGGATCCTCATGATTGATGCAAACCTCGGCGACCCAGACCATCTGAGCCGCATGTCCTCCAGTTGATTTCTTCTCGAGCTCCTCTAGCGCAAGCTTACAACTCTGAGTGACTTCCAACCTGTCCTCGTCGATGGAGATCTCAACTTTCGAAGATTCGGTTGGATGATATATTAGTGTCTGATATTGTGTTGCGCTTCCAAGAGTGATGTGCTTCAGTTTATAACAGACGGGCTTGGTCTTTCCGTTAGCCGGCATTTCAAGGACGCGGATCTCGTTCTCGTGTAGTTTCTGATACAGTGACGCCATCTCGAGCTTGAACATGATTACTCGTGCTTGAAGCAATGATGCGAAAAGTGTCCAAGGTCTGTAAGGAAATAGTGGGCTTGCTTCACGAGCCGTTCGTGAACTTTGGAGCCTGATCGAGAGATTCCCCCCGTTTTAGAGTACTCTTGACCGGGGGCTGTGGTTCGGGGCTGCTGCATGGCTTGACAAAAAGGCTCGATAGTGCGTAATCCGGTAGGACGCCATTGGCGCTGGCCGATGAGTCCTGTTTGAACGAATTTTTGGCTACATGAAGTGAGGCTCTTGCGTGGTGACGTGCTGCCTTGTGTTTGGTCGACTCCACAAAGGTTGGATGCAGGTTGGTGTGAAAACCGTAGTGAGTGGTCCGATTGTGGCTCAGGATTCTAATCATTTTTTGTTCGCGCTGCAGCAACTCCAGGGATATTTGCACACCGGTTTTGCGCGCTGGCGCCTTGACACGTCTCGGTGCGAACCTGTAGGGATCTCTTCAAAGTGTGCATAAGGTGTAGCTCGTGGACTTGCGTGCTTGAGCGAATTAAAAGCCCAGGCAACATCACGCCAGGGGCTCAAGACGATAAGGGTTGCCTTGAAGTGACTTGATAGTTCCATAACTGCCTTTGGCAAAGAGCGCCACGACGAGCGGGCAGCATCACCCTAGGCCGGAAGTGGGCTGAGCTGGGCGTCGATTTACCTGCTCTTGGCACTGGGCATTGGTATTTCCACCAAACAACCCGCAACCAAGCGACTCGAAGGTGCAGAGTGGGCGGAGCCATTTGTGTTCTGTGGCATCTATAGACTCTTTTATGGGCTTCAAAGATCGAGCCTGTTTAAGAGACGAGGATGAGAGCACTGACAGCACATCAGGCTCATTTTCTCTTCTCCATCTGCGCCGCAATCTTGGGTCGCTTGTCCTCCCATTCGTCCCATACGATCGAATAGACAGCGGTGTGCCTCCCGGGCTGTTCTTCATGCGTGCCGTTCCTCAATCTAAGGGCTTCTGCCGAGAGGGCCACCTTACCACGCGGAAATACGCGATCCCACCTCGCGATCCCTTCAAACTCGAATCCGATCCTCAAAGCAGCTCTTCGAGATACGTCGTTTCCTGCATGTGATTGCCATATAACGCGGCGCAGCCCTAAACCGCCTGTCGAGGGTGGATCGAGCGTCCAGAAGAGGAGGAGTCCTATAGCATTTGTTGCGACGTGGGTGCGCTGGAACGCTGGAAAGATCATTGCACCAACCTCGGTGACGGCATTGACGGGGTTCGTGGCTGTCAGGGACACAACACCGGCAAACTTTGCGCTCGTGTCCAGTGCCTCCGGGGAGACGACCTTGTCCATCACTGCGAACAGACAGTCTGCAGGGGATGCGTGTATACCCTCGTATACCTTTCTCAAGAAGTCGGCCTCGTCGTTTATGACTGGAAAGGGAATGTACGTAAACATGTCTGGGTAGGTCTTGATCATCTCGACAAAAGGCGCCGTGTGGACACCAGGCTGCCAGCCGAGTCAGATTCTCCCTTGTCCAAGCAAGACGACTTTGACATGGCTCTCGCTGTAGAAGTGATGTGCGGTACATACCTCGAATGGCACGAGGGCGACGAGATCGTTCTCCAGGCGTCGCTGCTCATAGTGGAAAGTCTTCTCGGCCATGACTCCAGATGTCGGCTTCACTGTGGGAATCGCCTGCTGGACAGATTCTGCACCGATTTTCTACATAGTGTGTCTATATGTATCCCACCTTATCGACTTGGTAACAGGTGGACAGGCAAGGGAAGTAGTTTCACGCATGGTCTCTTCCCAGACCCGCTGTCAAGCGAGACTCACCGCAAGATTCGGAGTCTACCATCCATCGACCGATCGACATGGCCTGCATAATACCACAGACGTCGCTACGACGTTGACTACTTGCAACCATGGCAGATGTGCCAACATGGTTGATAAGGAACTTGTCGTTATCACCACGTGCTTCGACTGCTCCCGTCCACTATACGCGCTGGGGAGATGGCGCGAACCCAACAGCAGTCGAGATGACTTCCACGCACTGATTGCTTGCCCACAGGCCGTTATTCTCACTCAACCTCACGCCTCACATCCATTCCGACTCCTTCTTCTCTAGCCTCACATCCATCAAAGCGCATGCCAGCCGACACATCAACTCTGGGCTCAGGCCCACCTCCTCCCACAACGCCTGCACGTCGGTGCCGAGTCCAATGTGTTCGGCTGTCTGTAGAGACCTTGGGTCAATCCAGGGCGCGAGGCATGGCCACACGTGTTGCGCAGTGGTGAAGAAGATGTCGATGCCGACGTCTCCGATCCCCTTGATCTTCTGAAGCTCCGCTCGGATCTTGTTCCGATCCTGGGATGCGGTTTTCACAACATTGTTCAGATCGCCGTCTGCTCGAGCATCAGTCGGGCCGGCACAAAAGGTCATAGGGTAATCTACCCAGACATGAGGCATCATACTTACCGTACTTCTCCTCAACCAGCTCCGCCAGCTGTCCCATAAACGTTGCCGTCTTTTCCCTGCACCATTCCTCAAATTAGAATCCCGATCACAGGCCCTGTGTAGCGACAACTGTACGACTCACCGATAGTGCGTGTATCCGCCCTCCGTGAGCACCTCGGTCCTCTCCTCCCAGCTGCTCTTCTTCAGGACCTCAAGCTTGTGATATCCCGCCTTGATGACGAGGGCGGTCGTTTTTGCCGCAATGTTATGTGACACTCGGGTTGAAGACAATATGGCATTCAAGAGCAGTGCCAAAACGGTGTCAGGAGTTGCCTTGGCTGGCTGTTCAAGGTTGGTGTCGGAGAGAGGAAGGGCGTTGAAATGCTGGAGAAGTCTCTCGATCTTCTGACTATGCGGGCTGCTGATTTTCTTGGGCCTTCCCTTTGATCTCGGGGTCGACTTTTTGTCATCTATTGAACTGTCATTGCGTGCATCCTTGGTGTTGTCCTCATCTGCCTTTGCGACTTGGTCCTTCCTTCGTTGTTTCGTTTTTGGCTCAGTGGATTTCGCCTTGAGAGCCTCGTCGCGTGGTCTCTTGGTACCTGTTTTCTTCTCGTCGACGGCCCCAGCCTCTTGAACTTGGGCTCTATCCTTGGCCCGAGTTGTCACCATGGTGGACTGGACGATGCAATCTCACTTCTGCGGGGGTCGTCGATGTCTGGGTAAGATGCGAAGTCATTGACGTACTGGTGGTCCTGGGCCAGGGATGATGTCACAACATGTCTGATCGTCCTGGGCTTCCTGATTCCCCACGCAGAGATACCCAGGTACTCAATGTGGTCAAACACCGGACCATGCGTACGGGGAAGCGGAAGTGGCTACCACACGTCGCTCACTCAGGCCATGAAGGAAACAAGGCGTCCAATGACATCTTAGCCGGAAAGACACTCCGGAAGGTATTTCTTGTGACATCGCACTAAGAACCAGTCTGAGGTTGCGGTTGAGGACGTCTGGCTCTCATCATGAGTCTCTGGTATTCCTCTGTCCACCGCATACGCGGTTGGAGGGTTACTGGTGCAGCAAACGAGTCTCATCCCACAAGAAAGGCCAACAAGAGGAGTGAAACAACATGGATATTGGTACCTACGCCAGGCTGGAGATGTGTCAGGGGTTACCCGCTGAGTGATTGGCCGCCGTTGACTCTCGGTAAGGCTGTATATTCTCCGACTGGGGACTTCTTGCAGATCAGTCACCAGAAACAGAAGGACGACCGTCGATCTGACATGTCGATGATTCCCACAGCCTTTCGACACCTTTCTGGCACCGCTGGTACTTCATCATTTACACAATCTTGACGTCAACACGCGATCAAGAACTGAAGCTTGACTGCACAGAGGACGTGGAACCCTGAGGAAACAAGCAACAGGCCGATTCTGCCACGACGCTCTCGATGGCTGGAAAAGTACTCCGCAAACAACACCTATTCAGACCCATCAGCGCCTTTATTCCTGGAAGACCCTGTCCAGTCCACAATTGTCAGTGACATATACAGGCACCAGGTGGAGGAAATGACACCAAGTGGAACAAAGTCATGACGTCAAATTTGCGGTGACAAGTCGTGAGGCTGTCTGTCTATCTATATAATAGACTTGTCTTTCTCTGCTGTTACTTATCGAAGCAAACCTCTCAACAAACCATCCACTTGTGAAACTCAGAGCTCACATACATATACACACGCATCAAACTCAAACCACACATCACCCCTCCAAAAATGACCGACAACACAAACCCCGGAAACTTCGCAAACCGCCCCAAGGAGGAGGTGCAGGAAATCGCCTCCAAGGGCGGCCAGGCCAGCCACAGCGGCGGTTTCGCCAGCATGGATCCCGACAAGCAGGTGAGTTTTGTACTTTCCGTCATATATCCCCTTTTGACCTTTGCCATTGGTTCACGCTTGTGATGCGGAATCTGTGCATTGTCTTGTCAGACATCGTCCTTGGACTGAGTTGAGCATGAACTGACGGGTACCGTGTCATTTGCAGCGAGAGATTGCCTCCCAGGGCGGTCAGGCGTCGAGTGGATCGTTCGAGAAAGGAAGTGAACGTGCCACTGAGGCGGGTCGCAAGGGCGGCTCTGCTACGGGCTCGTCCTAGGTTGTGCAGTACTCGCACAGGAACAGAAAGACAGACTACTATCATGGCAAATGTATCGATGAGATGCGGAGAGGTGTCTTGCCGTCACTTGGAATCAACAGTTGAATCCATTCGATGCAGAGAATCAAGTCTGTATCTGTATATGTATCTAGATACGACCAACACATCCACATCCTCCACGGGAGAAATAGGGTCAACCTCAGCAGCCTGAGGCCACAACAGCGATACAGCTTGATATAACATTCCAGTTTCCAGTGTTTCCTTCCATTCACCTTAGTATCTACAAATGTAAATGTACTATGATAACCGTAGCCAACACACACATACCACAATAACCGTTCGCTGTATTCGGTACATACCATAATCCCCAATCAAAGGGCTTTGAAAACCCCATCGGTCATGAATAACCGTTCACCCAGCGTATCCTGTTCTTTCTGGATTGATCAATGTGTCCGGACAAACCCGCCCCATGGACAAATTACTTGTTGCAAGAAAAAGTCGCTTGCCATCCTGACATGTACATGCAACGCTCGAGCAAATGATGTACCACCCCTTCTCTCTCTCACCAAAAAACACACACACAAAAAAAAGAGTCATAACGAATAAAAGAATATCATTGGAAAAAAAAAATGAAAAGCAACAAATCCTATTTACTACACAGGCAGCATATTATGATTCTGCGTATGCGCTCTTCGCCCGCAACTTCTCCCCGTACCGTCGAAAGATCAGCGGTGCCGGCGCCAGGAGCAGGCCAGTGCACCCGAGCAGGGTCATGGTCCAGTGAACCCCGATCCCCGTGTACATGGGGCGGGCGGCGATGACCATGGACCCCGCGACGAGGTAGCGGGCCATGGTGATGCTGGCGAGCGCGACGGCGCTGTGTTTGGTGTAGCTGTCGACGATGTACTCGTAGGTGGCTACGTAGAGGGCGGTGGCGACGAGGCCGAAGCAGAAACAGGCCGCGAGGCCCGACCACACGGATACGCTGGCGTAGTTTGTCCAGCCGAGCCAGAACAGCGACACGGGCATCAGCGGCGCCGTCACGATCGCCGGCCACAGCCGGTACTCGGGCGTGATCCGCGCTTGGGGAACGTAGTGCGTGTGCACGCGTGAGAGGTGGAAGAGCCCCGGCGCCGACAGCGTGAAGAAGCTGGATCCCGCGGCGATGGAGGCGAAGCACGACCCCGTCAATCCGTCGGATAGACCGTACGTCTCCTTGAAGATGTAGTCGAAGCCGGACAGGAAGCTGAACATGAGGATGTACACGAGGATCAGGTATCCACCCAGCACCGCCACGACGGGCTCGCTCGAGAAATAGATCACCGTCATGGGCAGGGTCTCGCGTAGCCGCTTGAGGAGGGATGCTCTCTCGGCGTGCCTCGACACGTACATGGGTGAGCCGGATACACGGCGAAGATGACGGGCTTTCCAGTCGAGCAGAACCGGGAGGTATGTCTCGGGCAGGAAGAGGAGTGCCACGATGAAGGCGAAGCTGGAAATGATCAGTGTCACCCAGTCAGTCCAGTGCCAACTGAGGTTGCGATTTTGGACCAGCCATCCTCCCGCGACGGGCGCGAGCATGGGAGCTGTGCCATCCGAGTTAGCAGTCGAGCTTGAAGAGCAAGTAAGGTCCCTCCTTACCAGCAACATTTGCCCACGCGATGACGGGGAAGGCAAACGCCCTCTTGACGGGGCGAAACTGATCACTCACACTGGCGCCGTTGATGCCCAAAGTGGCACTGGCAAAGAGACCAACAAAATATCGACAAACGATCCTTCCCCCAAGATTCGATGTCAACGCCGTCCCGAGCACAAAACACAGATAACAAAAGGTCGCGGCGAGGTACGTCGGGCTCCTGCCCACGGTCTCGGACAGCGGGCCGCAGAAGAGGCATCCAGATCCGATCCCCAACAGGTACAGCGCCTGGGAGAGGTTGGCTGCGACCTTGCTCACGCCGTAGTCTTGGCTCATCCGCGAGTTTGCCATCGAGTCTGCGGCGCTGGCCCACCCTTGGGAGAATATGAGGAGGCTCAGGATGGCGATGTTCTTGCACCTGGCGAGGAGCGGCCAATTGCGAGGGTCGATGGGGTCACTGTCGTCTGTGGTGTCGACCTCGATCTTGCCGTCCGCTCTGGTCCTGCCGTTGTCTGGTTCTGTGCGTGCTTCGGAGGATTGCTCTTCGTTGACACCATCGGATCTGTTCAGACTTTGTTGTGTAGATACAGCCTCGAGATCTTGAAACGCACTCTGCTTATTGGTGTGGCCCTGCTTTCCTCCATTCTTTTGCCATTCGTGCTCGACCTGCTGGCCAATCCGTCGGTATTGCACCAAGGACCACATTTGGATGGACACATTGGACTCATTGGATAAGGAATGTCATAAATTAGGCACGTCAGAGCAGTGAGTAAGCCGCATCCGAACAGAAGACGACAATTATGTCGAGCTTGGTTTAATAGACGCACGTACGATCAAAACATCTTGCTCAATACTAGCTATTTCTGACTCCGGGTGTTTCGCGGCGAGGGTGTCGCGTGAGCATTTTCCCTCTTTGTACGTTTTTTGCCCAACGGGGATCTTCGCACCAAGCACCACAAGCGTCTGTCGTGTGACGTCAAATTCATGGCGGATCAAGCAGAGGAGTAGTAGCAGGAGAGAGACTGATTGGAAGGCCGGGGCTTGGTCTGGTTTCCCCGTTTTCCTTTTGCTCGCAGTCCTCCTTTTGTGCTCTTTGATATGGTCTTGACATCATAAGACGAAGGGTGTAGCGCGCCTCTTGGTGATCTTTCACGTTCTTACATCTGAACGTCACGATGGGGTTCGTGTGTCGCCGAGGAACGTCAGGGCGATCTATTTGGTCGAATCTGGTGAGAGATCGGTGTAGATTCTGGGGGTTCGAGGCAAGGTCGCGCGTGAAGAGAAAAAGTCAAAGGGAAGATGGAATCGGACCGCAGCCCTACAACCTTGACTTGACTTCATATTTGGACCCAAACCCAATTCTGGACTCCCATGCATCATCCTCATGTAATGTCTACCATGTACAATTTCAAGGCGAGATGTTTCATCCTGGCTATTACTTGGATGGTGCTGGGTCTGGATGAGACCACGATGGGCGACGTGGGAGTTAGTAGCGAAGGAGATGACCTCCAGGCGGGAAGACCGTGAAGATGATGGATGAAGTGAATCCAAGGAAACGCACGCTTATCCATAACGTCGGGATTTTCCAATGCTGTCAGACCTCTGAAATTCTATGCATTATTGTTCTAATCGCTTTGCTTGTCCCCTCCCCTTTTGTCCCAATTTCAAAAGTCTACCCTTTGCTGAATGCTAGAACACAACGGCGACGTGGGCAGCAGTGGGATGGATACACACACTCAAGCGAACTCGACCGTGTTTCGCAGCGTCCCGATCTTGGAGATTTGCACTTCCATCTTCGTGCCGGGGACGAGGTATTTCGGCGGTTTCAAGCCGGAGCCGACTCCTGCATAGCCACGTTAGGTCTAGGTCAGTATATGTGACTTCTTAAGGAAGAGAAAGGTATGTTTGGTAGGTAGGTAGGTAGGTAGGAAATGAAGACGGCTAGGACGGGGCAGTGCGACACAAGATCCAACTGGCTCACCTCCTGGAGTTCCCGTCATAATGACACTCCCCTTCTGCAGGGTTGTCCCCTGACTTAGATACGAGATGATGTACGGACAATCAAAGAGCAGGTCCGACACGCCTTCGCTCTGCCGCGTCTCGCCGTCGACGATGGTCTTCAGGTGCAGGTCGGCCGGGTTCACGATGAGGTCGGGCGCCACGAGACACGGTCCCAGCGGCGCAAAGGTGTCGAACCCCTTGGAGAATCCCCATTGGGGAACCCTGCCCGCGAGTTCCGGGTCGCGTTGGAGTTTCCGCGACGACACGTCGTTGCCGGCCGTGTACCCGCCGACGTAGTCTAGGGCTTGGTCGAGGGGCACGTCTTTTGCGTCGCGGCCGATGACGATACACTGAATATGCATGCACGGTTAAGCGATGATCTCCGAGACAAAATCCAGGGGTCAAACGAGGGGATTGGAATCTTACCAGCTCTCCCTCGTAGTCTGCCTGGTCATCCTGGGCGAGCTTGGGTATTACCACCGGAGCATCGTGATCCTGGACTGTCGTGTTCGGCTTGAAGAAAATAAAGGGAAACGGCGGGGGTTGTCGTCCAGCTTCCTTGACTATATACACGGGCATTCACAGTCAACAATCACTTCCAACCGCCTCGTTTTCCGTGCATTTCAACCGCCTCCACTGTCGTCGCCCGAATGGCATAATCGACAGCCACACGGTGAATTGGGAAGATACTTATCATGACAAACGTACTGTGCTTTGCATAATTCAGCCCGACACATCTCAGGATCGGCACCTCCTCGCGAGCCAGCGGCCCGAGGAGTTTCTTCACCGTGACCACCTCGTCCGTCACCTTGGTCTTGCCGGTCGTGTCGAAGATGTCGTCGCCCACGATGACCTTGGCCTTCAACTGGTCCGCCTCGGTGACGTTGCCCAGGTCAAAGTCCTCGCTGGGCAGGATCGGTTCGCCGCGCAGGACTCGGCCGTCGGTCGCGACGAACCGGATCAGTCTCGTCCAGGGCACTTTCATCGTGGGGGGCGGGTTCCTTGGGCGTCGAAGTTGTTGGTACTGCTTTTTATTTCTTTCTTTCTTTTCTCACGGGGCACAATCAGATAGATGGATGGATGGATGGTAGTCAGTCGAGGTTTAATGGTCGTTGTGATATTACACAGCGACATGGACATGTGGGGTTCAAGTTTGGAATGGAGACAAAGTGGAGGAATTGAGAAGGGGACGGGGAAAGAACGGAATGGCGTGCCCAAGCAAATCTCCCATGCTGACTTGGTGAGTTGTTCCCAGCAAAAGGGAACGATAATGAGACGGAGCTAATCGGTCACAAGTGCGAGTGTGCGAGGCTCGCTGTATATACAATTTTGAAGGCTCTGAGCAGTCAATGTACTTGGAGATTCTCCTCGACAGAGATATGGGAATATTGTTCAGTCTCGTGCAACCTTCGTTCCTGGCTTCTAGGCCGAGGATCCTCTCTCTCTCTTAGCTAGCCAGCCATCATAGCAGTCAACCCTGGCTCGACACCGACCAGGTCCGCAAACAGATCGAGACTATTGTCCGTCCAATACTGGTGCATGGTCATGTCAAACGCCGCGAAAGGGTCGTCTTGACCCAGACTCGGCAGCAGGCCGTTCGTTGCAATGCCCCCGTCCATAGCCCCCTGGGGCTGCAACGAGACGCTGTTCTGGCTACTGAGCTGGGCGGCCTCGCTTTGCTGTCCAGAGGACAAAGCGGACAAGATAGTTGGGCCGTGCTCGAGATTAAACTGCACCAGTGTCATGCATATCTGCACGAGCTTCAACAGTGTCTTCCTGATCCTCTTTGCCGTTTTGGTGCCTTCGCCGAACCGCTTCAGCGTCTCCATGGCCCGTCGGAGCCGTGTGATCATCTCGACGATCTTGGCCGAGTCCAACGAGTCACTGGTGGCGATTGACGGGCTGTTCACAGAGTGCAACCTCGACGGAGCGATTTCTAGCAAAATGCAACTGAAGATTACCAGAGCCGCGTTGAATGCTTCACAGACATGGTTAGCACTAGGCATTCAGTGATCAGAGACGATGGTGCGTACTGTAGTAGGCAGTGAACCACCACGCCCCCAACAAGGCAGGCGGTTTACTCGTCTTATGGACAATCTCGACGATCTCCAAGGCAGCTTGCTCACAGATCTTGACGCTTCGTTCTCCGAGATCGTTGAAAAAGGGATCTTCCGGCTCGACTGGTTCCCCAGATACCTTGACCCGTGCCCTTTGACGTAAAAAGGCACTCAAGATGGGTCTGTGCAGGAGGATCCGCGTGTTGAGATATCTGAGCGTGATGATGACGCTCAGTCTGTCAAAGACCGGATCCCAGGCGGAGAGGGAGACGGTGTCGGGATCGAGCGTGTCCCACGGCCGCCGTTGCAGCTGAGGGAACAGGTTATGCTTCCAGGCTGCCATTTTCTGTTCGAGAACGACCGTTCTTTCCAGCATTGTTGGAACGGTCAGCCCCGGGTCGATGTCCACGTTACCCCCATAGAGCTCGGATATTATGTCTCCCAAAATATAGTATAGTTGTCTGCCAATTGTCAACAAACAGAACATCGAATGCCTCAAAAAGAAAAACCTCACATTGTTGCCGTGAAAAGACAAACTGTGTCTGGCGGGTCCAAGCTGCTCATCGAAGTCGCAGAATTTCCCAGCATCGACAGCCGCTCCAAGTTCTGATTCAACGGGAGGTCTACTTTTACTATAGAGTTAGGCATCATGCAAGGGCGGCCAAAAGTCATGCTTAGCGTCCTAGAGCCCTGTGAGGAGTTGTTTCTCGTTTGCTCCATCACTGGTATGCTTACCTGTCCAAGATCATACAACCAAACCACGTCCGCTTGCGTATCTCGGCTTCTACCAAGTTTAGTCCTGAAGATGCGGTCTGCGAGTGCAATCCCAATTGGATCGCTGCACGGACTGCGAGGCCATGCAGATTCCAGGCCTGATCAGATCGCTGGGTGCCTTGGCGATACTGTGCCATCAAGAGCAAGCATTGGACTGCTGCCAATTAGTTATGTTACCCAGTGTGAGCGACTCGCAAATGAAATTTGACAGCATTTGCATCGACAACCGCAGAAAATTCGTCTCAACAAACACTTACCAGTCTCTAAACTGGCGGACTTCATCTCAATCTCACCCGACAAGGCTTGTGCCCTTTCTATAAATATCTCCGACTCGGCGGCATTCTTTTCAGCCGACTGGTCGGGTTTAGCGCTGATATATGTTGCGAATGCAAATATGGCGTTGACAAGGCATAGCCATGAACGACTCACCGCGCTGAAGCGGTTTCGGCGAGCAGCAGAGTATGTACGAAGAATGTCCTGCTCGTGAATGTAGGGAAACAGCATCCCGGTATCAGAGAAGAAGAGCCTGATAAGGTGCAGTGCGCGTGCTTCTGGAGGGAGCGACCGAATGTTTATGTGGTGTTTAGCGATGGGGCTGGTCTCTGAGAGAGTCGTAGTGACTGGCGAGGCTACCCGGGAGACTATGGGCTGGTTAAGTCCGCTCTCCGAGTGTCGAGACTGCCCCTTTGCCTTCAACGTAGCTGAAGTTGCGTCTGATATATGGCGGAGCAGTGCTATGTTCGACGAGGGTCCAAAGAACCTTGATTCCGTCTCTTCCGGGTCGGTGATGGCGGCCATGCCATCCACAGAGTCCTCGGCGTTTTGTTGGATGGAGTCATCTTCGTCGAGGATAGCAACGTCTTCATCATCATTTGGCACCTGTCGCGGCTCTTGGGTAGTTGTGCTGGTTTCTTGACTTGGCCGGTGTTGCTGATGGCTTGGTGGGTTCAATTGCTCAGAAGCCTCCGACGAAGAATGATTTCGATTGACGAGCAGCCTGAGCGTATCCTCGATAGCCCGCAGCCTCTCGTCATAGCCTGGCTGTAACTGAGGAGGTCTGACATTACCTGCGGCGGGCTGTTGGTAGATACAGTCGAACCCGAGCTCGACGCAGAGGCTGCAAGAGGGCCTAGCTCCATTGCAACGTGACTTGCGATTCCTGCAGGAAGTGCAAGCTAGCGCTATGCGCCGGCGTTTGTACGACGGTGGTGGTGTCGTCTGGTCCTGATCCTGTAGTTCGCTTTGGGAGCCCTTCTGGACTTGGGCATCCGACATCGCGGCCCCCCTATCTTGGTGCTCCTTTGTCGAGGCACCGTGGTATGACTCGTCACGTGTGTCTCAGGACTGTCACCAGAGGCAAAAGCATATCCGGGGCGCAGGATGGGAGAACAGAAGGGGTATATCGGGGAAGAAGCTCTCTTTTGTATGTTTGTGGGGATTGATAACGAGGCTGCGCCCGATCCGATTGCTTACATCTGCCTTTCGGTGGGCCACAGGTGCAATATGCAGCCTCGTACCCTTTCAATCAGTCCAAAGAATATTCGCAAGAAACCATTCCCCTGTGTTGATTGAATAACCGCCATCATCCGCTCTCTGGACTTCAGTTGCGACAAGCTTCATTGATGCCAAGTCTACGATTCCGATTTATACCCGGAGCCGACGAGGGGTAAATGTAGCTGTCTGACACATCCGACCACTCCAAATGCAACCAATACCCCCTCATTTAGTACTTGTCTGACAGATTGAATTTCCTTCCCTGCGTGCGGTGTCCCAACGTCGTCTCTCTACCTCATACATTCTCACACCGACATGCGGGTCACGATCAACTATGCTCTGCCACTACGTCCCAGATATCTGAACAATCCCTTTCCATGTGAAATAGATCGTGGACACTAGACGGCGCAGCGGCAATGGCATTGCACGTGGTGATTCGGCAAATTGCGCATTTCCCCAACAATAATCATCATGATTGTCATTATCATTGGCTGCTCATAGGTGTCCCGTTTGCTGTAGTACGAATAGACGAATAGATAGGAATTCCCTTGATGTGCGCTTTCTAGATGCTGTAAGGTTGGGGCCTGCAAGGGCCGAGCGAGTCAAGGGAAATGGATGGCATAGTGGGATGCGGCTCTTTCAAGGGGAAGGTGACTGCAGGGCAGAGTTCAAATGACGATGCTAGACTCGACTTACAGGCCCAGGAATCAAAGAATCCCATAGCGAGATTTCAAATGACAATAGGTCTTGCTCCCAGTCGACTCGCTTCTCCGCTGCCCTCCATTGTGCCTGTCCCCTCACTTCCCACTGCAGAGATATCGTGTCTTCAAACACCCATGCATGGCTACAGATCCAAATAAGCAGCTGAATTCCCCGTAAACGTCTAGACGCCACGCAAACCTGGAGATACAATTCGGACAAGGCACAAAGACAGTGGAAGCGGGTAACCATCGGACACTGTTGAATTGCCCTCATCGATTTTGCTTCCCCCACAAACCCCACAAAGGGACACCAACAAAACGGACAAGGCTGAGGGACAGCGAGAAAGTACCGACGTACAGTAAGCAGCCATGATGGACCTTGTCGACGCCCGCTCATGACAAGGTAGTCGGTCGTAACACGGGCAGCTTCCTATCATTCGATGCACATTTCTGGCACCTACTCCTCTGCGTCGTTGCATTGTACATAGAGCCGAGAGAAACGGAGAAAGAGGAGGAATTGCGGGACTGAGTATGGCACCGACAATACCAACGACGCAGATCGCCGCATGGCTCGAGAAGCCCCAGCCTGGCGCGCGGCTTCAACTCAGGAATGATATTGAGGTGCCATCCCCCAAAGAAGGCGAGGTGCTCGTGAAACTGGAATATACCGGCTTCTGGTGAGCAATTTCACTGTGTTGCTGTAATTGCGAACCGTAGTCTTGCTGAAGACTGATGCTTTTCTTTGCAAAGCCACTCAGATGTACACAGCATCTATGGTGAAACGCCCATGAGTACCGACATCGCGGGCCACGAAGGTGTAGGGCATGTGGTGGCTCGTAAGTGCCTTGCTGTGTGTTTGATTATCGAGGTTGACAAGCTGCAGTTGGACCCAATGTCCCCGGGGAGCTAATGAATGTCAGGCTCGGGATCAAGTCAGTCACATTCCACCCCTTTTGTACGTGCAGGTGTGTTGGACTATGGCTGATACTGGAGCAATTACTCCGTGCACAGGTGGTTGTACAGCACATGCGATACGTGCGAGATATGTGCCATCAATCCCACCGCCTGTCCCAACCAGATTAACGCAGGACGGGTGAGTCCTTTCATGGAAACTACATCCCGCCTGACTGTTCGGATGGTGCTGATTTGAGTTTGTCTCTAGAACACAAGAGGCACCTTTCAACGTAAGCTCCTCCCAACACTTTTTCCGGGGGGTTTCCAGACTGACTTCTGGAAAGAGTATATCGTTACCCCTGTCAAGCATGCCACCAGGATACCGTCGGGACTGAAGTCTGAGATTGCTGCTCCTTTGCTTTGCGGTATGTCTCAACAGCCGACTCCAATGAATCTTCTCTGAGTTGATGAATAGCCGGCTTGACCATGTATTCGGCGGTGGCAAAAGCAAGGCTGCGCCCAGGAGACTGGGTTCTGATTCCGGGTGCGGGAGGAGGACTAGGGCATATGTAAGTCCTCCCTTGTCCCATAGCATGATGCGGCCACCACAAGTAACATCCTGCAGCGGTGTCCAGATAGCCGCCAAACGCGGATACAGAGTGATTGCCATCGACGCTGGGGAGTCCAAGAGGGAACTGTGCACGAAGCTCGGAGCAACTGTTTTCCTCGATTTCAGGACAGATTCCGTCTGTGCCCTTTCTCCCTGAGCATTGAAGCCAGTTACTCATCCGAATTGACAGATTGAAGAGGAGGTGAAACGCCTAACCAACGGATACGGGGCTCATGCCGCCATCGTCCCGGTCGGAAGTGACGCTGCGTATGATCAAGCACTGAAGCTGCTTCGAAATCTTGGTACTCTGGTGTGCATAGGTTTGCCCAAGTCTGGGTTGGGACTTCCGATCTCGCCGTTCATGATGTGTGTCAGAAGTGAGTTGTTGTCGGCCCATTCCCTGTGGTCGAAATCCACTGGATTCAACGCAGGTGTCTAACACTTGTGGCAGGTCTCAATATAGTAGGATCTTCAGTCGGGACAGCGCAGGAGATGGATGAGTTGCTTGAGATGGCTGTCAAGGGAGAGGTGAAGCCCGAGATCTCCGTACTTGAGTTCGATCAGATCAACGACATCATGGGAAAGCTTGAGAGGTTCGAGATTGAAGGGAGAGTCGTTCTGAGACTCCCTGAGTGAAGCAGAGCGCCGAGTGGAGTCAGTCACAGAGGTACCGGTACAAAATTAAAATGACTTGTATATATGTTTTCTCTTTCCAAATTCTGTCACGCAAAGACCCCCTTAGCACAACAAGGGCGAGTACCGAGTTCGAATCCCGATTACACCACAATCTGGGTCCTGTCAGGTCAAACCTAACTCCGGGTTAGCAGGCATCAGGACCCCGATTTGAATCCTCCTCCCTCCCTCGATCGATTGATCCGACGACATCAACCACTGTAGTATAAAATTCGTAGTAAAACCGGGCGAGAAAAACCAACCCTGCAAAAGGGCGAGTTTTCCTTATCACAGACCAGCAGGTTGAGCTGTTCTGTGATAAGTTTTTGCCATTTTGGTCAGAGGTTCAAATTGAGTGTGAGAGTGTTTTTGTTTTTGAGTAGGGCCTTTTTGATTTGCGTGTGTAAGAGGGCCAGATTGTGCGAGTCTCAATTATCACAATACTCAGGGGAGGGAAAGTATGGCGCGAGGCTGAATCTGATATACTTGAAAGCGCCATAACTCGGTAATCACCTTCGGCAGGAGGGAGGGTGATGCCGCCCTTTGCTCACCCCTGACTCATCTTGGCTCACCCTTTGAATATACTCCCCCCCTGTAAAGGGGTAGAAAGAGGAATGGTAGTTGTTGACAGCATGGACGAGCAAATCCTGGGCGCCAGAGTTTTAAGCGGCTCCCGCTCTACAGAAATACTTGGGTTGAATAGCGATTGTGATCGTCGAGGCCTAATATGTTACAAATGTCTTGAGAGGAGAAAAGTGTTTCCTTGTTAGACTACATAAGAGCCCGGACAATACCAGGGGCGAGTACGAGATTCTCAGCAGACTAATTGGCCAAGGATAAGGGACTTGGAATGCTCCTTGCGCACAAAGTCTCCCCATTTTTTGGCCGGCTAATATAGTGCCTTACCTCGACCACCTCGAATCACAACGCATAGCGGAATAACAGGGACCGGTCCCCGAGCTTTGCTAGCTCATCATCGGTATGTCGAGACCGAACTTCGTCCTCTGAGACCCGTGACCTCGAACTGTTGATGCGCTTGTAGGATGCCTCTAGAATGAGGGCGGCAGCGATGGCTGAGATTGCCAGCGCGAGACTGGAACCAAAGCCCGTCGCATAACCAGGCTTTTCTTTTTCAAGGTATATGTAGCTTCCTAGGATACCTCCCAGGTTGCTGAATGCCACCCCAAATGCAAGGCCCATGGCTCTTCTGGATTGTCCTGCTAAGTTGGTAGCCAACCATGCACAGCCGGCTGGGTTGCAAGGGTATTGCCCAATGCATACCAAGAAGACACCAACGTAACAAGGTGCGATTTTGCTGGTGATATTGGGCGCGAAACCAACGATTATTGCGAAGCCGACGACCATCAGTGACAACGGTCCAACCAGGAAAGGCATCCGCCACTGAAACCTGTCTGAGAAACGGGCAAATGTGTATGCGCTGATGGCTCCAGCGACATAGGGAGGTATAGTCATCAACTGTGCTTGCGAGGATGTGTACCCCATACTCTTGGTGATACTGGGCATGGTGAATTTGAGGCCTGCATTTGAAAGAGACTTAGGTCGGGACGAAATTGAGCATGACAAGCATTTCGGAGAAGGGATGAAAACAAGCAAGCCATCCAAGATCGACTCACCATAGGCACATCCAACTACAGAAAATAAAATCCAAGATTGGAGATAAAGCTTATAGTCGGTCAGAAGGGAGAACAAGTCTCCCCATCGGAATTTGTTGTTTGACGCCTCTTGTGATGCTCGGCCTCCCTCTTTGATGGTGATTTGGATGTCGAGGAATCTGATTTCTGACGGCGACAACCAGCGACTGGACAATGCCGGTGTATCAGGCATCACCAATGCGCAAATCAACCCCAGACAGACTGTTGCGAGCCCTTCAAGTATGAAGATCCAAGCCCATCCCGGTCGATTGCCTGTGCAATATTGGTCAGCGACTCACGCCCAACTCCGTAAGTGATTCCCTTGCCACTTACCGACGCCGTCCATCTTTGCAATAGCAAAAGCGAGCAAGCCTGAACAGGCACCTGAAAAGGCACTTGCACAATAGAAAAGGGCAATCCTGGTCTGTAGATGTGCAGCGGTATACCATCTTGAGATCAGGTAGACTTTCGAGAAGGGTTAGCACTTGGCGAGCGAGGGTATTCTTGTGCCCAACTGGAGAGGAAGAAATACTTACTTGCCGCCGGGAAGAAACCGGCCTCTGGAATGCCCAACATGAAGCGACAGGCAACGAGACCCCCAAAGTTGTTCACAAATCCTGTGCATGTCATGACAATGCCCCATGATAGTACCAGGATTGACATGTACGTCGACGGTCGTCTGAATTTCTTCAGAAGGATGTTGCTTGGAACCTCCAGCAAGATGTACGGGATGAAAAAGACACTCAGACTACCAAGGCTCCGCGTCAGCGATTGTCAAAGACGTACAATGCTCAGGATTTTCGGGAAAGTTGCTTACGCAATGTTATACTTCACACCAGTCAATTTCAAGTCTTCCATCAATCCTTCGATCTTTGCGTTGCCAATATTAGATCGATCAAGGTGTGAGATCAAGTACAACATGGCCAAAGTTGGGATCAGCCTCATGTCAACCTTCCAGAGCAGTCTCTTTCTGTCCTTTTCAGGAAAACTTTTGTAGAACTCGGCATCTTCGTCAGAAATACCAAGGTTGCGATACTCGTTGGTGGCAGTTTCCACCTCGATCGGAAGAAGCTCAATAATTTTTTTCTCCATTGTCATGGTCAGTGGGATGCTTGACAGGATACTAATACTTGTTATCTTGGGAGAAGTTTTCTTTTGAATCGAATGTCCAATGCAGCCTCTGGAAATGGTGAGTATATATATATATATATATATATATATCTCTACGCGTCTGCCAGGCACCTTGCAACGCGTGAGAAACATCTGACGGTGTCTCTCGGCTAGGAACACGCCTGGCGCTCAACGACTCGTCACGCTGGATTTCCCGGCGCCGCTTCAACAGCGCGTCATCAACGCGCTCAAAGCAGACCCCAAGACCGTCGACCTGCGCGCCCAGGCACCGCACTTCTACGCTCTCGGTGCCCGAATCATGGAGTTGTTCGATGATCGCGCGGTGCTGGATACCTTGTTAGATGTAAGTCTAGGTACTCGTGGCTGCTCCCCAGCCTTTTACGGGCTTAAGCGCCCCCGTCAACCCATGGTGCCCAAATCCACGCCTGATACTGATGCGAGAGGCATTTTGCGCGTGTCTAGACATTCAAACAACGAGCGGCAGAGATTGCCGATCAGGCACATAACCCCCGAGGCGCATTGGGTGACGGAGCAGAGTTTCTGAGAGGATTGGAGGAGAGTGAGCGACAGCTATTCAAGGCGGCACACGAGGGTCCCAAAGCCGTCAGAGCTTGGACGCAGGACTTGAAGAAGAATACTTGAAACTGTGGACTTCAAATGATGATGAGACAGGCACGCTTGTACGCGACATGACAGATTTATGCGGTGTCAGCAGACAGTTGTAACGAGAAACAAACGATGGCTCATATCCCTGCAGGATATTCTCAGCCAACACCCCCGGCGGCTTCCTTGACCTTTGCTTGCTCCGGAGGTTCATCCACAAACTGCGGTGGTGCGACTTCATCCTGCAGGAAACCTGGGGTACTCTCGCCGATACCCATCTCTTGCTCAAACATCATATCCTCGCCCAGCGCTTCCAGCTCGGCGTCCAACTCGGCCTCGTCAACCTCATCGGGTACGTCGTAAGCGCGACTTATACTTTCGTTGATCTCGTTGCCAATCTCCATCAAATCCGCCATTTCATCCTGCATCTGTTCTATCTTGTCAATGTTGATCTTGCCGTACTGTTGTTTCAGCGCTTTATTCGTGGTCTTCATAGCATCCACGGTGGTCATGACGTTCTTTAAATTATCTTGCATCACTCCGGCCTGTTCCATGTTCCATGATTGCTGCTGGAGTTGGTCCCGTTGTGATTCGTACATTTTGCGCCGTTGTAGGACTTTGAGGGCTTTCTGCTTTATCGCCTGTTTCCCGGGGCCGTCGCGCATCTTGGAGAGTTTCTGCTGGTATGTGGAGAGTTCGGCATTGATTTTGGCGAGCTTGACATCGAGAGAGTCGATCCTCGTGTCTACCTGCGACAAGGGTCAGACCATCCCAAGCTGTCCGGCGAGGGGGCAAGGACAACCCACATTTTGTATAGCACTGTTCAAGGTCGGCTTGGGAGCCGTGTTTTTTGAACCAAAGAGACGATTCATCTTGTGTGAGTTCTTGAATTAAAAGGCGTGCCCATCCGCGAGAGTAAACATACAGGAAATGTCGTGTTTGTGCTCGAAAAACTGGAGTGCCTTGTGAATGGAGCAGCGATGCAGAGAGAGTTGCCTGTCCAAGTTGGGCTTCTGAAGCGTCATTTCGCTCCGACATTTATCCGGCGGCACCGAGCCACTATCCCACCAGCACCCATCTGGCATTTTACAACTTTCTCATACTCACCCTGCGTGGTGGTCTTGTACTCTGGTCAAAGAATCTTCACTATGCGCCATAAATATATGAATCATATCAATGTTGTTTACGACTGAGGAATTTCTGGTCGCCATACTGAACAATGCTGATCAATGCGACTGATCAATGTGACAGGCCGAAGGTGAGGAAAGAAGGGAGACCAGGGGTAAAGCATCGTCCCGCACGAGATGCTGGTGATTGACTCAATCGATCTGCAGATGCGCAAATTGATAATTAGCACAGGAGCCTCATCGTTATGCTGCCCAAAGCATTGCCAGATGATCCCGGAAATATTGCACGTGTCCTTGCGGCGCCCCCTTTTCTACTTCGTTCTTTGTGCCACCTCATCTGCATCTGGTGTAACGCCTCCCATGCGCCTGGGCATTGTCATTATTTTCACTTGTTAGTGCTTGGGCCGGTTGGATGGTTGGGCTTCAGTGGGAACCGCTAAGATATCTGGGGGAGGTTGCCATTCGGACTTTCTAGGGAGCCATGTGGCATGGGCATTTTGTGGCGGGCAATAATCATCAGGAATCAGGATAGGCGGCTGGTTGGGCGCGGTGCGAAAGGAGAAAGGGGGGCGCTTTGCTTGTGGAGGCGCCAGCAAATGGGCCACACAAGGCAAGGCATCATCTGCTAATGGTCCGTCGCAAACTTGTCTTTGTGGCCGACGGGACTTCAGGACTCCAGCTTCTTCAGCCGGTGTTGTACCTCGTGCCCAAGTCACTTAGTACTTCTTCACATCACTTGGCTCTTTTTACCTGCGGTCCGTGTTACATGTAGCATAACTCTTGTCACTACTATTACCAGACCCTGTACTACAACCTATTCAAGGCGCCAGCCATAATACTATCGCTCCTCCCTACCCTACAAACGCCCGGCGCTGCTTTTCATGTGAGCTGGAGATTGGTGATTGCGTGGACTGTGCAGTTCTGACTTCTTCGCTGCCAAGTTCGCGCGTGGACATTCTCTCTTTTTTGGTTACCCGCCGAACCTCCAACCAGAATCCCGATTCATCCACAACTCACAAACCACCGCTCAATTACCTCTCGCGCTCAGACAACTTCCTCCCTACAATAATTCCTCCCAGGCGAACAGTCCTTGGACTTCAGTCTTTGACCGTAGTCTGGACTTCTCTTCCAGTCACTCCTTTGTAACAACAGGTAAACATGCGTGATTGCACACTCCGAGTTGCCGGCAACATCGCACAGCGATTCCCGGTTGCTCATCTTCTCCATGTGTTTTCAGAGAGCTAACTTTTGGATATTGACGACAGCGCTGGACCGTCTGTCTATGTCTTACTCAATATTCAGCTCACGAGTTACGACTTCCCACTGCTTGTTACTTGACGATCACATTCCTACGATACTGTATCATTACTAAGACCTCCTGCATTGCTCCGATCGCGTCCGAGTCGCAGCCGCAACCATGTTTTGGCGATTTGGAGGCTACTCCAATATATCCTCTATCGACACGCTCCTCGAAAAGCCCAATGTCAGGCTCGAAGACTTATTAGAAGAGACCGACCTCATTCAGGAGCTCAAGTCGCACCACACTAAACTGATTGAATATTTGCGCGATGAACCAAATTTACATGCTCTCCTAAACTACGTTATTGCCCCTGGCCCTAAATCTGAGCACGAAGAAAATGAGGAGGATGAAAAGGGCAAAGGCCTCGTGACGGATAATGAAGATGAGCCGCAACCTCTGGATGAAGAACAAGAGAAGGCTGAGAAGATGCGCTTGAAATATGCCTATGTCGCGTGCGAGATACTGTCCTGCGAGACTTGGTCGATTACGGAGTCTCTGATGGCCAACACCCCTTATCTCACCGAGTTTTGGGATTTCCTGCGGCAACCTGCTCCATTGGACCCTCTCCAGGCTGGCTATTTCACTAAGGTCAACGAAACCCTGCTCGAAAAGAAGACCGAGGAGATGTTGGATTTCTTCAAGTCGCTTCCGGGTATCGTGCCCGCCATTCTCCAGCACGTCGACTGTCCAATGGTGATGGACCTGTTGTTGAAAATCATCAGTCTGGAGAAATCTGACGGCGGAATGGGCATCGTGGATTGGCTTCAGGGGCAAGATCTGATCCCAATGCTCCTTTCTAACCTGTCCCCCGAATGCAACTCCTCGACCCAGACTTCTGCCGGGGATTTCCTGAAAGCCATCATCACGATATCTGCAAATGCGGCTCAAAATGAGCAATCCTGCATTGGTCCCAACAGCCTGACACGCCAATTGGTGTCGGAAAAGTGCATCCGACAGCTTATTTCATACATGCTCAGGGGCGGAAACCCGCTCACCGTGGGTGTGGGAATCGTGATCGAAGTTATCCGGAAGAACAACTCAGACTATGATCCCGATCAAGGTCACAGCGCTGATGCCCCTCCAACTAACCACGACCCCATCTATCTTGGCACCCTCCTGAGGTTATTTGCCCATCATGTTCCGGACTTCATGAACCTTATCCTCAGCTCTAAGCACACTGTCACCGAAGGCGAGGAGACCAAGGTAGTAGAGAGAGGCCAACTCAAATCGGCATGGGGAACGCAAATCGAGCCCCTCGGCTTTGACCGATTCAAGACCTGCGAGTTGATGGCTGAACTACTTCATTGCAGCAATATGGGTCTTCTCAACGAGCGAGGCAGTGAAGAATTCATCAAAGCCAGAGACGCCGAGAGGGAGAGACTCAGAGCGCAAGGGGCGTTTCTATCTACCAGGCAATCGGAAGATTCGACCGTCGACATTTCGGCGAGTTCGTCGAGATTCGAAAACGCATTCACCCCGTCGGGCTCCACCTCGACAGAAGAGCTACGCATTGCTAACCTCAATGACGAAGATGGATTTGAAAAGGTTGCTGTCTCTGAAGCGACAGATCTCGCTTCAAGCTCGAAACCAGACTCGGCTGAAAAGCCCACGCTATCTCCGCGATCCTATGACCAAGCAGATACGCCGACTGGTGCTCTCGACGAGACCGTTCGTCGTCTCAGCCTTGAGGACACGGACATGACCGCACCCGATGAGCATGAGGTGAACACTCTGACTTCAACACGGGAATCCCAGCCCGAAGACATTTCGCCCCATCCAGACGACAAACCTGCACCATTGTTCTCAAAAGCATCGGATCCTAACAAGACACCCACGGCGAATAGCCCAGAGCCGCCTACTAGCCCGTCTAACTCGAAACTTCGACTCGATGAAGGACAGCCAGAAGGAGAATCATTCCAATCGGGTCACGATGACACAATGCAGGTCGTCCAGTCAGAAGCTCCTGCTGTGGGCGAGGCACCAGTTGTTGGGGATTATCTGAAAATTATGTTTGTGGAGAACAGGGTTGTCCCGACGATTTTGGTGAGATTTTTGTTCTGCCGATTCTATGTGAGGTGCTAACACCGGACAGAGCTTCTTTTTCCGCTTTCCGTGGAATAACTTCCTCCACAACGTCGTGTATGACGTTGTGCAGCAAGTTTTCAACGGGCCCATGGATCGCGGCCATAACCGATTTCTAGCGTTTGATCTCTTCGAAACTGGTCGTATCACTGACGCGATTATCGAAGGGCAGAGACGAAGTGACGAAGAACAACGGGCGAGGAATATGCGCCTAGGGTACATGGGACATCTGACACTAGTAGCAGAAGAGGTCGTCAAGTTTGGCGAACGACACCCCAGAGAGTTGCTATCGCCTATCGTTCAGGATTATATCTATTCTCAGGCTTGGGAGGAATACGTTACCAAGACACTCGCCGAAACCAGAGAACGCGACAATGCCATCTTGGGAGGGTTTCGACCAGATAACGGTATCGGATCCAGGCAAGCTGTTCTGAATGCTGTGAATGCTGGACAAGGCTTCGGTGTTTCGAGTGGCTTGGCTGGGGTTGGACTGGGTGGAGGCCAGCATGGTCTGGACAGCATCGACTTGTCCAACAATGGTAGCGCCACTAGCGCTGGCTACAATTCAAATGGATCAGTTTCCAGTGGGTTTGGAAGCTCCTCTGACGACGATGACGAAGATATGGATGACGCAGAGGATGAAGAGCATGTGAGGACAGTGAATCAGCTTTCTGCTGCTGATAGCGGTCTCTCGTCGGAGAGTGTGAGTGGGACCAATACAATCCAACGGCTGTTTACGTTTTAAGCTAATGATGTGCTCTGCATGTGAAACAGTCCGATCAGCCAATACCCTTACTTCCACCTCCGCCAGCACCACTCAACATTGAGCCATCACGTGCTCGCCGGCGGTTGGCTGATCGATTAGCGAGACACAAACAAGAGGCCGAGCAGGAGGTGGCAGCGTCCGAGTTCGGCTCCGAAGCAGACGACCCATTCGCTGCGCTGGGGAACGGCGATGACAACGATTCAGGCGATCCGTTCTCGTTGGACGAAGAGGAACAAGACATCACGACGTTTGGAAAGCGGAGTAATATCAATTCGTTTAATACAAACACAAGCGACCACCACAGCTTTTCGGTCAGCAGAGGACTGACCAGTTTGTTTTCTTCAGCACCAAGTCGGGAAATGCATGGACAAACGTCACACGACGACTTTGATGGGTCACTAGATGACTCGTCGTCTGACGGGTCGGGTTCTGACATAGATTCGGGAAATCCACCTCTGGAAGCCAGGACAAGTCTGGAGCGGCGCCCGCTGGAAGTTTTTGAAGACGAAGAGATGGGAGAAATGGTGGCTCCAAGCGAAGAAGTTGAGAGCAACAGTTCTGACGAAGAGGTGTTGAGTCCGTTGGAGAGAGAGAAGTTGGAAAACGCGTATGGAATGAATGATGATCCCGACGAGCAGGCCTCGGAGTTCGCGGGACAAGCGGACCATGATGATGACGATGATGATGAGGATCATTTGGTTGAGATTGCGATCCCTGCCAATTCGAAGCGGAGATCGCGAGGTTGATGTGTTTTGCCTACAAGATCTGATATCCTCGGAAGATTTTGAGGGATTCAAAGTGCAGAGTTTTGCGGAGGATTCGACCGATTCCGAAGAGCTTCTCTTGATGCTCGTGGTGGACAGATCTGCACCCAGCCAGCAACGAGCGGACGGAAAGATACAGTGTACAATTACCCACATCTTTTGTGATACCCCCTCCATACACATTCGGTTATGAGGAAACAACAGGCGGGAAGAAAAGGGATTTTCCGAGTTACGGCATGGCATGGCCTGGCATTTAAAGCTAAAGCAGATGAAAACAAGTCCATTTCTTTCCGATGACAAGAGTCAAGTTAGGTTAGGTATGGGTTGAGATGGTGGCGCGCAGGAGCCATAAAGCCATAAATAAGCAGTGTGTCTGTCTAATAGTTTTTGGAGATTGGAGGTAAAGAGCGTGTGAAGAGCGTGAGGTGAGGTTGACATAGAAGTTTTGCGGTCGAAATTTGGCTACCAAGGGGAGAGAGGGATGAATGCATTGTCTGGAGTATGAGGAGAGTGGAGCGAAGACTCCGCCTCCGTGCGTGTCAATTCGATTCGATGATATCTTTGTGGATAAACAAGGAGATGAAGATGGAAGTGAAGATGAAGAAGTAGCTAGTGCAGGCGGTAAAGGGTCTATGAGTCAGTGAGCATGTGTGTTGTGTACGATAGCAAGAGTGAGAGCGAGAATGAAAATGATAGAGCCGTAACAACAACGGGTCTGTGAGTTCGTCAATTAGTTGACATACGAGCAAGGTAGGTAGGTATTGCACCCGGTTTTTTCTTTTCTATGTCTATCCAGGTTCATTCATCTCGACAAAACGACAAGTCGCCTCAAGTCCAACCTGTTCTGTACCCGCTGGTAAAAGTCCATATCATCCATCTCGTGAAGAAAATCCCTAACCTGACTGCCCACCTACCTACCTACCTACCTACCTACCTACCTACCTACCAACCAGTGCTACCTAAACCAAGTCCTCGGGACTGTAGGAATATTGTTTTTTGAAAACCTCTACTCGTCACCTAGATGGCCACCTCGCCACCTCTCTAGCTCTCTAGGTATCTAGCGGAGCTGGACGTCAATTCAACGCCCCCTCCAACGCGTCCAACTGCTCCAGCACGGCGCGCCGACTCGTCCCGCCCGTCGCGTCCTTGAGCTCGACCGAGCGCTCGTAGTCGAAGACGCTGCGTACGTCGGCGCCGAACCGCGCGTCCACGCCCTGGAACTGCGCCACGCTGAGTTGGTCGAGGCCCACGTCGGCCGACTCGGCCAGCGCGACCATCTGTCCCGCCAGGTGGTGGGTTTCGCGGAAGGGGACGCCTGTCATTCGTCAGAGACGAGGTCAATGATAATGACAATGTCAAAGATAGGGTGAGGAAGAGGAGGAGGGTGGAGGATGAGTACAAAGACCGAGGATAAAGTAATGAGGTAGAGATAAGACGACGGGACGGGAGAAGAAAGAAAGTTCTTACCCTTGCGAACCAAATACTCGGCAAGATCCGTCGCAAGCATGTCCGGGCTCAGCGCCGCCCGCATCTTCTCCGGGTACACCGTCGCCGTGGCCAGCGACCGCGCCGCAATCTGCAGGCTGTCCTTGACCGTCTTGACCGTGTCCAGCATCGGCTGCAGGCTCTCCTGCAGGTCCTTGTTGTACGTGGTGGGCAGGCCCTTGACGCTCATCATCAGCCCGGCCATGGCACCGAAAATCCTCCCGGACTTGCCGCGCAGCAGCTCCAGCGAGTCGCTGTTCTTCTTCTGCGGCATCAGCGAGCTGCCCGTCGTGTACGCGTCCGCCAGCTTGACGTAGCCGAACTCGAGCGAGCTGTACAGAATCAGGTCCTCGGACCACCGCGACAGGTGGCTCCCGATCGTCGCCGCGCACTGGAGCACCTCGACCACAAAGTCGCGGTCCCCGACCGCCGACATGCTGTTCATGATCAACCCCTCAAACCCGAGCTCCTTGGCCAGCTGCACCCGGTCGATGCCGAACGCGTTGCCGGCCACGGCGCCACAGCCGAGGGGCAGTTTGTTGATGTTCTTCTTGGTGAAGCGCAGACGTTCGAGGTCGGACTGGAAGGCCGTCGCGTGGCTGAGGAGCCAGTGACTCCACCGGACGGGCTGGGCCCGTTGGAGATGCGTGTAGCTCGGCATGATGTAGTCGATGTCTTGCCTGGCGCGCTGGGCGATGACCTTGAGCAGCTCAACCAGGTACTGCTCAATCAGGACGAGCTCGTCGCGGAGCCACATACGCATGTCGGTCGCCACTTGGTCGTTGCGGCTGCGGCCTGTGTGGAGCTTTCCTGCGATGTTTGTGCCGATGATCTCACCCAGGCGGCGTTCGTTGGCGGTATGGATGTCTTCGCAGTATAGTGTCAGTGATTACTCCGAGATAGAACATTCTGCCAGTAACATCATGAACAATCATCCCCGTGTACTGGTGGACAGCCCACGCATCGACATATATCCCACTTGACCGTCGCCCCCCCCAACCCCCCCTCTTTCTGGCCAATGCCCAAGACCACATCACAACAACGCCTGGAGTACGCTAGAACCTGCACGACTCACTCACTTAGTCACTCACCTTCATCGCCCGGCGCGGGCTGGAACGTCCCCTCCTCCCACTCCTTGAGCACCTTGCGAAGGCCCTCCTCCAACTTCTCAAATTCATGCTGCGTCAAGATCCCCGTCTTGACGTTCGCCCGCGCGTACGCAATCGAGCCGCGGATGTCCTGCGCGTAAAATACCCGGTCTACCGACAAAGACTCGTTGTACTGGTCCATCAGCGGGTCGATCTCACCCGTGAACCTGCCGCCCCAGAGCCGGACTGGGGCTGCGGTTTTTTGGCCCTGTGATGTCGTCATCTTCTTGGAGATTTTTGGAGGTCTACTCAGTACATGAGCAAACGAGAGTGTATCCGGGTAAGGAGTGAAGGACTTGAAAGCAAAACAGGGAAGAAAAAAAAAATGCGACGAGGACTTGTTAGTATAGACTCATCTCGCTAGAAAAAGGAAAAACTTCGGGGACCAAAAAAAAATTGGGTGATAACGGCTCCCTTGGCATTGGCGATTTGCGGTGACGTTTGCCAAGAGATTATCAAACGAAAATACTGTGTATTTATGGGCCACCCCGGATTTTGGGGATGGAAAAAGCTGGGGGCGGCGACAAAGGACAAGTCGGGCAGAAAGAGCTTGAGAGACAGCCCTGTGCCACGCCTTCGGTCCTGGATGTGGATGATGCCAGATCCAACCGTTGATTCGTTACCACCGCTTAAATACCGAGTACATGTACCTATATCCGTAGTTTGGTGTATCGACAGCCAGGTCACGTCCGTTCAATCCCCTCACACAAGCTTAATCTTCTGCTTCTTCGCCCCAACCAGCCAGTCGTTCCCACACGTAAAATGGCCGATCCGCTCGTACGCCCCGGGGACTCGCGATGACTTTGTCAAGACAAGCCCGGAGACGCAGCCGTGGGAATGGCCCGCGACGCTGAGACACCACACCCGTGCTTTGAAAGGCTTGTAGCTCTCCCCTTGTTTGCCTCGTCGCACCATCCCGCCCGAATCGTCCTCGGTCAGGTCTTGCACCAATAGTGAATCCGGAGAAACGCCCACGGCAGTCCCGCTGCCAGGCATTGCCAGGTGGTACTCGAACTTGTAGCTTTCCGGAGCGACCAACGTCCCTTCCGCCAGGGGACCGCACAAGTCGATGAATCCGTCTGTGACCTCGCCCAGCGGATTGAGGCCGAATTCCGTACACGACATCTTCGTAATCGAGATGTGCGCACTCAACTCGACGGTTTCGTCCTCTGCGAGCCCAAAGGGCTGGATTTGCGTGTCCACCGAGGCCCACGAGAAGCTCGGCGCGCGGTAGTCGTCCAATCTCCGCGCGAGGTGTGGTGACTCGAGATGCGGTGCGGATGCCCAGAGTAGGTCCTCGACCAGATTGTCTTTCCACAAGCCCGCGACATAGACCGAGTCGGTGGCGCTTTGGACCTTCTTCGCGATCCCCGAGATGGCTGGGAGCTTGTCAGACGCCACGGTGAGCTTGCGGAGCGTGTACTGCGCGAGGATGCGGTGCCAGGTTCGGAAGATCTTGGACCGCTGTTTCACCGACAAAAGCAGTTTCGGTAATAGGCCTGGAGTCGTGGCTTTTCGCCTTGACGAGGGATTGCACTCGCAGCGATATGTCGAGCGGCACTCGAATGTCAGCTCCGTCTCTGTGTAGTGCAGAATTCGAGGCGACAAGACATTCTCTTGCAATGCCCAGGCTCGATCCCTCAGAGGGCCCTCAGTCCGAAAGGCTAGATCTCCATCCGGAGTTTCGTGGTGGTTGGAAACTTTTCGAGCTTTGACTGTAAACGTCTTCCCTCGTGTAGTTCGATGTTCCAGACGTAATCGCTTCGGACGCTGCACCAGGCACGGGTGGGTATTGTCCTCACATGCGTCTGCCGCGATTGTTATATAGGAGGCTTCATAGATGTCGCTCATCTTGGATGATTCGCTCTCCCAATCTTTTTTGTCATCTTGAATGATGCACAGGCCGTCGATCCACAGATAGCGAATGTCCAAGCGGCGTGTGATGGTGACCGCGTCTTGAAATAGGCCCGGTAACGTGTCCCAGTCGATCCCTTTCCGCATATTTCGCAAGTTTGCGCTGGTCGTAGTCACTGCCGATCCAGGTCCCCAGCAGTAGCTGAGGGTAATATATTCGACGTCCTTGCCCTTCAGCTCAACCAATTTTAGGTTTTTACCACCCTGCACGTCTATGAGTCTGGTTGGCAGTCTGCTCGGGGTAGATTTCCGGCATGCGCCATGTGCTGGGCTGGACATGCAGTCTTTGATGCACTTGCGGGCGAAATCAAACGACTCGTCAGAGCCCGAGGAAATTGGAATGCTGCGAGCATTGCCCAGTGCTGGCCACGGTGGCCTCTGGTCTGCCAAAGTATCAGAACTTGACAATGTTGTCGTGGCCAGAATGGTGAAGATTGTCTACGAAGTCATGGAACCGACATGGTAGGCAAAAGAGACGACGGAGACACACCTGACGGAGTATACAACTCAAACACGATAGACTTGCCGCTGGGCTCTTGTACGGACACCTTGATAGGTGAGCCCTCCAGAAGATCAATGCACACAGGGACACGGATATGGGCCCAGTCTCTCCCGACAAACCCCTGCAGAGATTGTCGGAGCAGCTTGCAATACTGGCAGTTGCTGGCAGATAGCTGGCGAGCGTCTATGCAGAGCGTGAGATTGGCATTGTGTTTGGTGGCACTGTCTGCATCGTACGAGCTGGATGTGTGACCCCGTGGACTCAGGTTATTGCAAAGCTTGCATCGGGAACGTGCTCCATGGCGCGTAGCCTTGGTTGACGAGGACTTCCCTCCCGCTCTCAGCATGGTGATCCTCGAACATGGGTATTCGAGGCTCAATTGACCTGAGACTTTGGCACGAGCCCAATTAGGGGTCTGAGACTCTGCTGGTGAAAGAAAGAATTGCCAGTCTGAGAGGAGCGGCTCACGGGCTAGCTCATGGATGGAGGAGGGATAACGAATGTCGAGAAGTGACGGAACGATCAAGGATTTCCTTCACCACGTAAATCATTCTGCCGGAGGTTGTTGTCGTGGGACTTTTAAGAGCCTAGAAGTCAATACGAAGAAGCTTCAGGGGCCAAAATTGGTTTCACAATAGAAGGCCTTGGCCCCTTCTGCACGTGATGGCAAGGCTGTGTACAATTTTGTAAAGACAGAAAATTCTAGGGTTCTTAGCCAGTAGGAGGACTTTGAGCGTCTTTGAGAAGGAGGTGTCCGTCTCAAGTATCATGAGAGTAGCCCGAGCTGTCTGTCTGCATTGATATTCTGTGTGCACACTCGTACAGACCTTCCTGGTTCAGAGCACAAGGTTACGAAGGAGCACAAGAACTGTCCCAGTGTGGTCTGGTCCAATCAGATCAAGTAACCTTTCTTAGAGAATGTAGATTTCTATTCTGATGTTTTCCATCTCAAGCCAAATTCGGAAGAAGATCCAACATAGTGTCTAGAGGACGAGTAGCTGGCTCGGGCCGAGATGGACGTGTCTGACAGTGGATAGGCCAACCCACCGAGCCACCACCACCCGAGCCGAGCCGAGTACAGTGAAGAGATAGAGGTACTCCATCGAGCCTGTCTGCCTGTTCAACCCGGGCATCCGTCTACAGTCTCGCAGCAGTCCCATCGAGCCTCTTCAGCAGCTTCTCCAGGTGGAAGAACGGCTCAAACTGCTCAAGCATGGCCAGCTCCTGCGGACTGAGTCTCTGCTTGGTCTTGGCCTGCGCTCCACCATTCACAACAGCCTTGACCTGGATCTCCATCTTCTTTCCATTGGCATTGTAGGGAATCTCCTTGACCTCAAAGATGTGAGCCGGGACGTGTCTCCTGCTGAGATCCTTGGCGATTTGATCGCGGATGCGGCTCTCCAGTCCTTTGTTTGGGAGAATGTGGTTGGAAGACACGCCTTCCCGACATTTGATGAAGAGGAGAACGCGCTCGGTGGTGTCTGAGTAGGGCGCAGCGCTGCGTTGCTGGCCCACGACCACCGAGTCGACTATCGACGACGTGAAGCGCGGTGATGAAAGAATGTTGTAGATTTCTGAACTGCCGAAGCGGACGCCAGACGGGTTCAGAGTGCCATCACTATCAGCCATGTTAGGAGTCGCCGTCTTCTCCACCAGTCATGGGACATTGACTGACCTTCTTCCCAACACATAAGTCCCCTTTGTCGCAGGATTGACTTTGATGAAGTCCCCATGTGTCCATACATCTTGCGTCTCGTCAGCATAGATCAGCGGAATCAACAACAATAGACTCACGGGGGAACATGTCAAAGTACGCATTGTAATACCGCTTCTTCCCAGGATCCTTCCAGAACATGGCGGGCATGTTGGGAAATGGTTTCCTGCAGACTAGCTCGCCGCTCTCTCCATCGGGGACTTCGATCCCGTCTGGCGAATATGCAGCAATATCCATACCCAATGCCTTGACAGCGACCTCTCCGGGGTACGATGGGAGAGAGCGCGTTCCATGAATAAAGGAACCGCACAGCTCAGTGCCCCCTGAGAACTGGATCTGGCACACAGGGCCGAACGCTTCTCCTAGCCATGATGCCAGACTTGGCGTGAGCACCGCGCCCGTAGAGAAGATCGTGTGAACATTTTGAGCGTATTTTCCTGTCTCGTCTATCAGTGGACTAGAACAAGAGACAAAAGGCTTCGAAGAACGAACTGGGCGTCACATTCCTCTTCTGCAGCTCAGCATAATAACGCGGGCCGGCGCCAAACCCGGTGATACTGAAAATTGCTTGTCAGATATCGTCGCACTTTAAGAAGTATCACTGTTACAAACCCCGTTGCCAAAACGCCCTGAAGGAACTCCTCCGGGGAGGGATAGAATGGTGATCCGTCATATAGGACCATTGTGGTTTTGCAGAAAAGGGCGCCTATCGATATGTTCCACAACGTCCACCCAATCTGCTGGTCGTGAGATGCTTGTTCCGAGGGAAATAGTGAGAGGAATGGCTAGAACTTACACCACTGAAATGGAAGTGTATATCCTGTGGGCCGAAGCTGTTGTGGAGGCGGTGCTCCTTGAAGCCGTTCAAAAGCAGACCCTGCTTCACATGAGCTGGATTCTACGACAGTGGTATTCACCGCATACCCCATGTGAGTGTACAATGCCCTTCGGAGTCCCTGTCGTCCCAGAAGAGAACATGATGACCAGAGGTGTATTGAAGGGGACTTGCTCAAAGGTGAGGGGTGATTGACAGTCGGTGCCGCCGATGAAAGCCTCAAGGCTCTCACTGCAATAAGATAAGCGATCAGCTCTTGATGACAAAACTGGGGATTCAAGCTGCTTTACCACTTTGTTTTGAAGCCCGTCGTGTCTCCTATCACGACCAGGTTCAGTTGACTTGAGACTTTGCTTGTCCAGCCATCGACCTTTACCGTGATGTTGATGCGTTTCCCGTTGTATGAATAGTCTGACTCGGCGAAAACTACGCGAGGTTCGATCTGGCTGAGTCGATCGTTGAGTGCCTTGAACAACATCAGCCCAGCATGAATATCCTTCATGGGAGAGTAGCTTCACCTTGTCCCCAACATCAGTTGCAAATGATGCAAAAATACCGCCCACAGCCGCCGTAGCCAGTAGTAAAGCCAATGACCTGGTGCAGTTACTTCCTATTACTGCAGACGTATCAATCACTTCAGCGCTTCACACACAATTGCTGCTGTCATCCTTACAAGCAACAACATCTCCCTTTGCAACGCCAGCCCGACGCAGTGCGTTCGCATACGTTCTGACCAAGTCTCTGAGGTCTCGCCACGTGTATCGTCGAGGACTCGACAAATTCTCCTCGTTGACATCGATGACAGCCACCCGATCGTCGTCACCACACAGCATATTCTCTGCAAAGTTGAGTCTTGCTTCCTGGAAGAACAGCGGGAACTGGTCGATGGGGATGTTCTCGTCCACCGCCTAATGGCGTTCAGCATGTGGATTGACAGCCAGCGAGTGATTGCAACTCACAACTTTAGGGTGGACAGATGCTTTGATGTCAAGAAACCGCCATAGTGCCATCCAGAAGTCATTCAGTCGGTTGATGGAAAATGCATGCAAGTCCGCGTACGTCTCTGGGATTATTGAAGTGAGCGTTGACCTGCAGATAATACCAATAGACATGAGTGTTCTGAGCATGGCAACTTACGCAGACGCAGACCATATCTCCTGTTCACATAGGTCTGGAAGTCTTCCCAGGCAGTCCGAAGACCTGGCGGCGGTATGTAAACGGGCTTCACTATCATGTTTGGCTATGAGAGATGTTTTCGTGTCACATTGAGAATTCAGACAGTAAGATATGTCTTTCGAGGTTATGAGTACGTCCACATCAGGCTGACCGAGTTCGCTATTATTCTTGAACCCACCCGATGTCGCTCTATTTTCGGCCTTCTCGACCATGAGCCGCACCACCTGTGCCGTAGCAGCGCTTTACGCCGACGAAGCGAAGTCTTGTGCCCAGTGAGCAATGCCGAGGCTTTCCCCGCGTGGTGGAGAGGCTGTCGGGGCCTAATTGTATGGTGGGTATTATGTTTTATCTATATCCTCCTCTAGGTTTGTTTGTATAGTTCAGATGTACGTTTATAAATGTTGCTCGCTTCGAGTGCAGGGAGGAACATCGTAGGGAGGGAGGCCAGAAATCGGGTCCGATACTGGGACTCGGTCTTTCGCTTTTGACAAACTAGACGATTTGGGGGCGTCTGGTTAGCAGGACATTGGAAGAAGTGGTGGTGGGTTGCTCTGTTTTCCACGGTGCTCACAACACTCCCTCAACTGGAATTGAAGAGTTTTGATTCGGGTGTAGGACGATTACTGACAACGTACACCGTATACGAACATTCTCGACAATAGGCGGATAAGGGAACACCAGTGGCTCCCGCATCGTCCGGGTTCAGAACCAGAGGGTGGCTGTCGGAGAATTTTGGATTTCCGGGGTGGGAAAGAGTTTCATCACTTCAGTGCGGTTGCCTCCAAGACTTCGACAATTCTACCCTGTTCTGCCTGTTGTGTGGGATCCCATTGTTTTTTCTTTTCCAGCAAAGCTTGCTTCTACTCGGATACAGACAACCGTGATTGCTATTATACCCGCCTCGCTATACCCAGCACGAAAGATTTTCCACCACTGCACCGCTGATTAGGCGAGGAGGAACTCCGGCATCTGTAGGGGCTGAGATGGGTATCTCTACGAGGTACCTCGTACCCCTATTCTCTGCTATTCTCTGGACTTATGCGCATTAACGGACCTTGCACCTCTTTTGGATCTGATATTCGTCCTCACCTCCAATGCCTCGTACAGTGACGGTTGTAATATCTTAGGAGACATCATCGATCGGAGCCATCAACTTATGCCCACCTAGAATGCAAACAAGCTATTCAGCAGAGTCGTGCCCGGTCTAGTCTACCCTACCGTAGCTTCGACTCACGGTTTAGATGTTGGTCCGTACCAACGCGGCGCCTCTTCCAAACACACCCTTTCTTCCACATGCCTGGACAAACATCTTCAAATGTACCGAGAACCAGTACGAGTTGGGTAAGCACCGTTGGCTATCTAGGAGTATGAGGTACAATCTTAAGGGCACTCGCCGACCTGCGTTCTGTGCCTCTAATGGTAGCTGAAGGGAGCAATTTCCAAGATGGCTGAGTGGCGCATTCTGAAACTCATCTAGCACCCAGACATCACTTTGGGGGCCCGGTAAGGTATTCATATTTCCTCTGCTTGTCTGCCCGCGACTTTTTACAGTTCAGATCCAATATCTCTCTACGCGAGGCGAGGTTGGCGAGGCAAAGGCTTGTCTATTACTGTCTGTGAACCCTAGTCTCGCTTCCAGCCTTGCGGCACAGCACAGCCCACCACGTTCCTGCTAGGATGTACCGACCTACTCATCCTCGCGTCCGTCCTCGATTGTCAGAGACGAGGCTCCACTTACTTTTCCTGGTCCTCCTCCATTTGCTCAATGTCGCGGCTTTGGAGATCACGTATCCCAAGATCGGAACCGTCTATCCTACAAAGGGTCCACTTGACGTACAATGGCAGTCAACGTCCGAGTCAGTATTTTTGAGATGATTTCTATTCGTAGCGACTGAGCTGATCTCGACACTAGGTTTGACGCCGTGGAGCTTGCCATCTATCTCGCCACATATAGCGGGCAGACACTGAAGAGCGAGCAGCGTTGTATCGTTGCCGTGATAGATGATGGATCTACGGCCATCACTCTAAGTCAACCGCCACCAGATGGGTAAAGCTGTCCCCCACATTATCAAGAGTGCACGGGCTCATAGACGCAGGGACTCCTGGACCTGGATGTTCTACGATGATGTCCAAACCATCTCGCTCGGCAACAACTACATTGCACAGTCGGTCCACTTCCAGTTCCAAAGTCCCACTCCCACGCCAACCCCATCACCAAGCATCACTTCCACCCCCTCTGCGAAGAACTCCTCGGTAGGCCTGTCACCCGGTGTCGCGGCCTCTATTGGCGTCGGAGGCACGCTTGTCGTGGTAGGCGCGGGTCTGGTTGTCGGGTACTGTTGCTTCTATCGACGCTGGCAGAGCAAGAAGCGCGAGACCATCAGTGCCATACCGTATACGCCGGGACACCGATACTCGAAGCAAGAGTTGGACAGCATGCCCAGCACAGCGTACGGGATACACACGCATTCGATCCCGCATGCTGATATGAAGCTACCCACGCAGCACGAGATGGAAGTCTACCCTAGTCGCCCTCCTGCGTCTGTGCCATCAAATAGCGCGGTCTCACCTGGTGCCGAGCTCTCAGTCAAGGCACGCCACTCGCATCTCCCGCCCCAGCACGGCCTCCAGCCAACGTCGCCATACAGTGAGTTGGCACTATCGCCCCTTCGACATGAAATGTACCACGACCCACGTCGTCCGTTGCCTCAAGAACTGCCTGGTGACATGGACATGAACCTGCGATATGTGAAGCCCAAGTGACGCTCTTCCCCAACTGGCTCGACTATCAATACCAAGACGGTCGTCTGGAAGGAGAGATTTGACAGTCCCTGATCGGCTTTGAGGTTAAGCTCTCTGGCCCGAATTGATGCAACTGCAGACACATGTAAATGCATTTTCTCCGACAATTCGAGGCACGCTACACATAATCTGGCGACGCCTGGACAACCCGTTGCCCTCTTGTACAGGGCCGATAGTCAGCACTACCACCATCTCAGAGTTAGAAGACCCCAACACCGCAACTCATAGGCAAGAGACAAGCATGCGGCTCTTCTGCTCTCTGCGAACTGACCACGCAAGTTGCTCTTCACCTCACTAATCAGACTAGCACTATATCAACGGAAACGCTCACAGGCATAAGATATGTGTATTGCGCTATCTCTTGCAGCCGAGCTGGCTTGAGCAGATAATAGACAGGAGATAGAGGACCACCTGAATCCGCCTAAGGTGTTGTGGACTCCATAGACGCCAATGCGATGATCTGGGTGTTATCTTGACCAGATGGGAGGTGGGTGCTGAGATCGAGCCGGGGTTCATGATTGTGTATGGATGACCACGAAAGGAGAAGGCCAAGCGAGGCAAATCTCGGTGGAAGGACATTTTGGTGGGTTGTGTCCAAGTTGAGGTTGGGGTCCCCCGTCATCGAGCGGTTTTCACTTCATCTCCCCAAAACGGACACAGACGCAGTCCCGGTTACAATCTCGCACTGGGTCCTCAGTTGCCTCAGTTGCCCTATAACGCCACGATGTTAACTATCTCTATCAACTCACCTCAACACTCCTCGATCTCGTCAATTCTCGTCTTTCTCCACTGCCAGGTCCTCCTCGACGAGATTCTGCTTCCCATCCAGTCCTGACCCCTCTTCCCTGTTCGTGTCTTTCGAGGATTGGATTCAGGGTCAACTTACACAAGCACACTGCGACCCATCTCCTCCCGGCTCGCAGTTCCCTCGACAATCACACAACGCAATGCCTAATCCCTCGTCGTACATACACACGTTGTTAGATCCGCAGGGGATACTGCCCGAGCAGCAGAGCAGCGAGCCGTCAGGGAGCTCGCACGCGCCGCCGCCTGCGGTGCCGCAGAAGTCGGAGGCCGGCGGGCCGACGCAGAAGTCGAACGAAACCTGGGCGGCGGCGGGGAAGGAGAGGAGTGTCGTTGTTGTGGCGAGGAACAGGATGGAGGGGAGGGGGAGGTTGAGCTTCATGATTTTTCGAGACAACCTATGTCCCTTTGAGATTGAGATTGAGTCGACCTAAAGAAAGAAAGAGGTAGAGAGGGTTGCAAGGAGAAATAAGGACTCGAGTGAGTGTGTGAGTGAATGAGTACGTGAGAGAGAGCATTGTTCCTCAACGGTCATTATATAGGTACCTACCTACCTACCTACCTAGGAGTTAACTAACCTAGTAAATTTCCACTCCCATGGCCAGCCATGAATGCTTGATACTCTACCTCGATTCATTCGACGACATGTTTTCCTCATCTGATCTGATGTTACCTGTCTGATATACTCTTTCCAGTTGACAGGAGTAATCGCGGTGAGATTCCTCGACCGGTAAAAACGAGGCAGTCTATGACTTCCTGATCGGTGCGGGAATCCATTCGTAGATCCATCTATCCAGGTAACATATATCCACCGAACATCCATCGACCCATCGATCGACGCTCCGCTTCATCCTACGAGTCCGAAGACGCCCAATGTCAGTGTCGGTACCGTCACTATTACCAGAACAAGTTAAACTGGGTTAGATGTCAGATGGATGGATCAGATGGGAATGGGATTTTGTGGGGAATGGTTTGAGACCATGCATGGGTCGATGCTAGGTACCCGAGTCTTAGGGCTGTATACTCGGCATGTGACGAGTACCGAGTACCGTCTAGGAATGTGAGACGAACCAGACACGTACGTACGTACGTACTTGTGCGGAGGGAGAGGCGAGGCCGCGGCTGTGCGAGTAAAGGGGGTTTATTATTACGGCACTATTCCTCTCCTCTTATTGTGATTCACGCGACGGTCGTTTGGGGCAGGGCAGACAAGGGAGGGGATCTGGATCGTGGCAAGGCTGCCGCGGGGTTCAAGGTGTCAGGGTCAGCCAAGCATCAGGCACTCAACCCCGTCACCCTCAAAACGGTGGGACTGCGGGACCGCGGGGCCGAACCGAGTACACAACATTATCAAATATGTACGGGGTATATCACTGAAGCATACCGTGATAGACTTGACCCTCACCGTCACTCAGCCTTGATTATCCCCCGGCAATAAAAACCAGAGATACCATAATATCACCCAACATTATGCCCGCTCAACGAACAAGATCGACCGTCCGCACCAACGACGGCATCACCTGGTACTACGAGCAGGAAGGGTCTGGACCGGACATCGTCCTGATCCCCGACGGCGTGGGCGACTGCGGCCTGTTCGACCAGCCCATGTCGACGATCGCCAGCAGCGGGTTTAGAGTAACCACCTTCGACATGCCGGGCATGTCGCGGTCGGCAGCCACCGCGCCGCCCGAGACGTACCAGGACGTGACGGGCCAGAAGCTGGCCGGGTACATCGTCACGCTGATGGACGAGCTGGGGATCAAGTCCGCCGCGGTGTGGGGGTGCAGTTCCGGCGCGACGACCGTGCTGGCGCTGTGCTCGGGGTTTCCCGACCGGGTGCGCAACGGCATGCCGCACGAGGTCCCCACGGTCAACCCGGACAATCTCAAGAACATCCACGAGGTGACCGACACGGACGCCCTCACGGCGGAGCTGGCGGCCACGATCCGGACCATGTCCGCCAACGAAGCCGCGTGGGACGCACTCGGCGCAGAAGTCCACGAGAGGCTGCGCGGCAACTACGCCCGGTGGGCTTACGGCTATCCACGCACGATCCCCGGGTCGGCGGCCACCAAGACGGAAGACCTGCACAAGGTGCCGATCGACTGGACCGTCGGGGGCGCGGGGCCCATGCAGGCATTCTTCGAGAACGTGGTGATCGCGACGCGGGAGAAGATCCCCATCACGACACTCCCGGGCTTTCATTTCCCGTACGTGTCCCATCCGGAGGCGTTTGCGAGGTACGTCGTCGAGACGAGCCGGAAGTACGTCTGACTCTGGCATCTATATCTGGCACAGTGACTAGCAGGAAAGGCAGGGTGGTTGGATGTAAGGTTTGACGAGGCTATGGTCGGTGATGGTGTGACAATATATACATCTAGATAGTGTAAGTAATGACGATGGCCTGATTTGCCTTGTCATCAAGACTGTGTGGAAAAACCATTTCCAAATGTCCCACCAAGGGGAAAACAGCCGATAAATACCATTACAGCGTCTCTGTGGTTGACTTTCATCTGTCCTCTAATGATCTGTGAGAATTGGACAACAGGTCTACGCCAGCCAGCCAGCCAGCCAGCCCAGGACAATTCGCACAAAATCTCCCTATCCTCAATCCTTCGTCCGTCCCTCCATTTGTTCATTCACTCCGCTCATAAGTCTACCTAGTTAGTCCCCTGACCGCCATCCACCGCATGAACCAACTCCCACCCCCTCGCGACAAAGACGTTGCTCTCGGTGAAATGCTTCAGCGCCCACGGCGTGCTGTTCGCCGCCTCGCCCGCCGGACACTCCCACGTGCGAGGACTGTCGCACTGATGAACGGCGAGGTACCTTGCCGGCTCTGCGCCGTTGACGGTCGAAGTCGGCGTCTTAGGCCCGAGCACGTACCGCGCACCGCGTCGGTAAAGGGGCAGTTCGCCCAGCAGGGGTAGGTGTTCTTCGCGGTACCATCGGTCGAAGTCGGCTTCGGCGTCGGCGGTGGGATCCATTTCGACGACGGCGATGAAGGGGGCGGGTTCTGCCACGGTCAAAAGTCAAGAGGTCAGGGTCAGGTTCTCTGGTTGGCAATAATTGGGGCATGAACATGAGACATGAAACGACACGCATGGTCACACACCGTGTATAATGAAGAGACAGAGAAAGAGAGAGAGAGAGAGAGAGAGAGAGAGAGAGAGAGAGAGAGAGAGAGAGAGAGAGAGAGAGAGAGAGAGAGAGGGAGAGAGCGATCTAGTATAAAAATAAGACAGAGACGACAATCGATAGAGAAACAAGATGAGCGACAGAAGGAACAGAAAACAAAAAACAAGAAGAAAAAAACGACAAAGCAAGACAAAGAACAAAAGAACAAAAAAAGATAATATCGAGAAGAAAGAAAGAAAAGAAGCACAGCATCAAAGAAGAAAGACGAA